>NC_056729.1:1996736335-1996881335 GCF_019279795.1 Protopterus annectens | reverse complement strand
CATAACAGTTTTCTTTACATTTGTGAAATACAAGCCTGTGGATCATATTAATATTTGCAATGACATAGAATTATTTATAAAATTATATCTGGCTGGGCTGGCAGCCCCTCAGTTTTTCACAGCCCCCACAAATGCATATGGTATTCACACACACACACACACACACACACACACACACACACACACACACACACATGCACACACGTGAACATCATCATACTTCCTAATGTTTAGCATTTAAAATTATAGCACAGACCCTTAGAAATCACTTCAGTGAATCAGAAAGAGGGCCATATTTCTAGGAAAGTTCTTTCCATACTAATTTGTATGTGTGTGTATGATAGAAAAATCTTTGCATAGTTTATTTATTTAATAAGGTATGTTTGCATTGCCAGGTCTGTAGAAGGAAACCAATAAAAATAGCAGAAGCAATGCTGAATATGAGGGCCCAAATTATACTGCATTCCCTAAGTCATAGCAGTTGAGAGATACAGTGGCCATCAATCAGTTACAACTGTCTAAATGACTGCAGCTGTACACTTCAGAAGTTTTACTGGTATCACATAACTAACTCTCACATAAGAACATATCTTCTCACTTCATTGCTGTCAGAATACAATGTGTAACACTGCAACCCTCCCACAATAACTTCTCAAACTGTATAGTTCAACAATCAAACAAGCAAGCTGGAAACTTAAAAAAATGAGGGACAAAGGACCATAATCAAGGAGAGATGTTGCCTTGATGCATTTAAAAAAGTTTCCAAAACGATAAACTTTCCATTAGTATGCTCCTTCTGAAAAGCTACTGATCCTGAAACTCTAATATCTGTCATTATTTAATGACTCTGTTCCTTACTGATTTGCCAGAGAAAACACAAATATTACATAGAAAACACCAAAATGTGAGGCAAAATCAGACATATTTTATGAAATCAGAGACATTTCATGCACCCCCACACATACATATGTTAAACATACATACACACATGCACTCGAGCTTGTGCTTGGACCTGTGCTTGCACACATACACACACACACACACACACACACACACACACACACACACACACTGGTTTAGAAGTGAAATAGTGAGTAAGGAAGAAAAAAAACAAAGAAAAAAATTGCTTCCATGCTGGTATTTCTGCAATACTTCATTATTTCATTCACTTTCAGTCTGAAACTGCTTTAGTTTGAACTAGTCATCTGAGGCAACCTGAGCTCATAGAAATTGCTCCTCACTGCTTCATATAGCAGCCCAAAGAGCTACTTTTTATGAAATTTCTGTCTTCTGCAGAAGGCATGAAAATGAGCAATAAGACATCATCGTCATCATCATCATGAGCCCCCTTTTTTCCATTTTGTACATGGAGGGTATCGTGTTAACTGTCACCATCTCTTTTGATTCAGTGCTACACTCCTGCCTTCTTCAACACTCATGCCTGACTGTCACAGATCTTCTTTCACACAATCCATCCGCCTCTTTGCTGGAGGTCCTTGCTTCCTCTTACCTTCATTCTGTCTGTCCAAAATCTTCTTCAGCAGATTGTCTTCTGCTTTTCTGCATGCGTCCAAACCACTGTAATCTGTTCTCTTTGATCTTTTCTGCAATTGGTGCTACTTTGGCTTCTGCTCTTATGTCGTTATTTCTTCATCTGTCCCACAGTGTGCATCCTACCACCCTTCTCAGGTACTTCATTTCCATCACCTCTAGCTTCTTCAACTGTTCTGCCTTTACTGCCAGGTTTCTGTACCATACAGTAGTACTGGTTGCACCACTGTCTTGTACACCTTACTTTTCAGCTTCTTTGGCATTCTTCTGTCATAGACTACGCCTGAAACTCTATGCCAGTTGGCTGCAGCCCCTCTGATTCTAGCTTTGACCTCTTCATTCAGACTACCCTTCTCCTCAACTACTCCTCCCAGATACTTGAAGCTGTTTACCTGTTCAACTATCTTCTCTTCTATCTCTATTCTCAGCTTCTTCTGATTTCCCCAATTTGCTGCCATTACAACTGTCTTATCTGTGCTTAGTTGCATCCCATGTGCCTTCAGTTTTGCATTCCATTCCCCTATCCTTTGCTAAAATTCTTGCTCAGAGTCTGCCTATAATGCCACATAGTCTTCATACATTAGCTTTGTTGATTTGTTTCCACAAACCTGTTTGCTGATGTAGTCCATCACCAGTATGAACAGCAGAGGGCTCAGAGCTGAACGTTGGTGTAGACCCACTCCCACCAGGAACCCAATAAGATGTGATTGCTTTATTCCTAGCATGCAGATGTAGTCCCAGACTGTACGGAAAACAGCCCAACAAGTAGAGTAACTGATTTATTTTTCTTTCTCGCCCTCTCTCTCTCTTTATTTAGGGTACCTTGGAAGGTATTAGTATCATTTTATTAGTAATGGGAAAATTTAATTTTATATCAAAACAAACATAAAAAATGCAGTTTCTTTGTTTATTTTTTATGGGGTCTGCAGCCCAGCAGTCAGTATCTCAAGCCACCCCTGGTGTCTGTGTGTGTGTGTGTGTGTGTGTGTGTGTGTGTGTGTGTGTGTGTGTGTGTGTGTGTGTGTGTGTGTGCGTACATTGTATGATTGGTTTCACTGCCTTGTGTCAAATGAATGCCAGTATAGGCTGTCACTCCACTGCACAGCTGAAAAAGGTTAAGCAAGTTATCAGGGAAAATGACGGAATGAACAATGACATTGCTGTCTTCCACGTGTCAGGATATCAGATGTAATTTAAATGCTCTTCCCAAGTGTTTTGGATGAAGATGGAATCACTAGATGAAGATATTATTACCGAAACAGCTAAAGCCTTAAAATAAGTACTCAGTAGTTGTTTACTTCCACATTTTATATGAGGATGTTTGCATGGAGGCTATTCTTAACCTCATTCTGTATTTTAGCTATGGACTAGCCAACAAGTACACATGAATAACTAATCTTGGACATACCTATTTTAGACTCAGTTATCAGCCATTTTGTATGATGTTTAACTACAAAAATCCCATGCAGCAAAACAAGTTTGTTTTCTCTAAAGTCTACCTGAATAATATGATATTCCTAAATGTCTGTACATTATTTTATATGTTTTTGACAACTTTTACTTCTATTATTCCTTCCAGCTTTTCTCTCTTCAGGGACATTAATTTTGACCATTTTGTACACACAAACATTGTTCAAAAGCTCTGTCTACCACCATGTAAGTTTGCTAACCATACATCACAGAGATTTATAAAACATTCCACAAATAATATATGATCCTAACCTGTTTAACTTAAAAAAGCATGTTAAATGCAATAGTGCTTTCTGCCCACACACTGCTCTCTTCTGTTTATGCAACTGTTTGGCAGCAGTTGCTATCAAAATTATAAAATAAATGTTTTCATTTTTGCAATGCCAAACCTAGAATGAGGCACCATAAGTCAGAAAGCCTAGTGGCTAAAATTTCGTAAAAGAAAATTCTTTGTCTTCCAGTGCATAGGGAAATGTGGCCTGTGGCTTGAAGAACACATTCTTTGTTTGTGCATCAGTCAGTAATAACTCAGTAAGACAATTTATCAAAGCAGTGTAATGGCATCATGAATGGAAGTGACTTTAAATTGTCAAGATGTTAACAGGCCGAGCACATGAAAATAAATGTTGAATGGAAAGTCTTGATAATGCATTATCTTTATGCTCCTGAACAAACAATGGGGTTACTTTTCAGTGTGTAAAGCATAGATCCAAACAGTTAAAGGTTATAAGTTATCTGTACACTGTTTGTATCTTATTGACTATTACTTTAAGCAAATGTTTGGTCCAAATGTAAGAAACTCTGAAATAGTATTATGCACACATAGGATCATAGGAGTTTATTAGGCTATGACCCGGAGTCATTTCAAGTCTAGCCATTTCTTCCCAAAGCAATGCCATAGAAATGTTAGTTAATACCCAAGTTTGCATTTAGTAATTACTGCCCATGTTCAGGAGGGTTGTGGGTGCTACTCCCAGTAAGAATATATGGTGCCCCATCCACTCGTCCAAGTTCCTTTTGAACTGTGTCATAGAGGTGCTCTGTTTCACAGGAATAGGTAGCCTGTTCCAAAGATGTGGCAGTCACTTGGAGATAAATCTGTCCCTCCATCATGTCATATTTAAGTCACAGGCCATATTTAGCTCCCTGATATGGGTGGCCCTAGTCCCGTTTGATTTAAGGTTGGTTTGGGTCTGAGATTACTCTGTAAGCCAGGCATAAGTCTCCCCTAAGAAGTCTATATGATACAGAGTAAAGTGACAGGGATTTAGTCTGTCTGTGTATGGCACATGCTGGAGTCCCTTGATCTTCTTTGTTAGAAACTTCTGAGGTGCCTCCAATTGCTGCAGGTGCTTTGTACGGTACATGCTGAACAATTATGGGCCAGATTAATGCCGAGTATAGGGAGGTTATAACCTCTTTTGCTCTCGAGACAATGCCTTTCCTAGTCAAGTGTGCTATGTAGAAAGCCTTCCTTACTACAGTAAACACATGCTGGTCAAAGTTAAGGTCACAGTCAACTTGTGAACCCAGGTCCCTTACCACTTTGTGGGTACTTAAGGTATAGTTTTTGATTTGATTGTGTAAATAGACATCATTTGTACTGAAGGGAATGATGCCACATTTTTTTGCATTCAGTTTGAGACCGTGACTAATACACCAGTCATTGGTCTGTTAAGACCCTCCTAGAGTATACTGACATAATTTGGGGATTCAATAATTGCACTCAGTTTGCAGTTGTCTGCAAACTTGGTCAGCCACAACCTCTTAGTGTTGACCTGAACGTCTGAGAAGTATATACCAAACAGAAGGGGGCCCAGCACTGACCTCTGTGGCACCCTACTGGTAACAGGTCTGCTGGTTCATGTGGAGTCACCCACTTTGATAGTGTGTGCCCGGTTTGTGAGCCAGTTAGCAACCCCATCTTACAATGAAGGGGTTTACATTCAGTTTGCTAAGTATATCGGTATACTTGAGTGTGGGACTGTATTTATCAGTAATGCCTAAGTGTGGGATTGTGTCAAAACTCTTGCCAAGTTGAAGTATGCTATGCGCACAGATCTACTCTTATCAATGGCCCTGGTTACATTTTCAAAAAAATCCACAAGATTTACCAGGCAGGATCTGCCCTTGACAAAGCCAAATTGGGTAGAATCCAAGATTTGGAGGTCGCCTATGTCTTTATTTATTAGGTCCATAATGATATGTTCCATTGCCTTACGGATGAGGCTGGTCAGGCTTATGGATCTGTAATTACCTGGGTCTGTTACTATGCCACCTTTGTGGAGGGGAATAACTGTTGCTGTTCTCCATTCCACAGGAACAAGGCCTGTGGTTAGACCATGACTGAAAAGGGTACTTAATGATGATGCTAGTTCATGTATTAGCCTGTATAGAAGACAGCCAGGAAGCTGTCTATTCCCACAGAGGCTGTGTTTTTTGCCTTGGACAAGGCTTTGATGACCTGTCCTTCAGATATGTAGGGTGGGGGGTTGGGGCATGGTTTGCGATAGATTTGGAGGGGATAGGGGGTGAAATTTTCACCAAACCTATCTGCTAACAGGTTTACTGTCTCTGTGGGGTCATTGTGTGTGTGATATCTTTGGTCACTAGTTCTGCATATGCTTGGGTCCTAACTTTTAGATTACATCCATAGCTATAGAAGGCCTTATGGTTATCCTTGGCTGTGCTAGCTAAGTTTTGTCAAAGAAGCCCTTAGAGAATTTGACAAGTTGTCTTATTTGCCTGTTGAGGCAGTGGATGGTGCTTTTCTATTGTTGGGGTCTTGCCTTTGCTTTCATGGACAGCAACTTTTTGCATTTATTGTAAAGTTTGTTGATGCTAGATGTCTACCATAGCGGCTTGTTTTAACTTGGGGTTCTGGCTTTGATTCCATCTTCTACAGCTGAGACTATACACTTGTGCAAGTGATTGTACAGGGTTTAGTGTACGTTTTGGTGTAGTTACCACTTCCAGTTGGGGATAAGGCTCAGAATGCATTTATACCTTCAACTAGGAGGGTATAGTTTGCCTTGGTGAAATTTTTGAGTCTGATTTCACCCTTTGTGAGTTCTTGTGTTAGTGTCAGCTTGAAGATGACTAATTTGTGGTCAGATTTAACTAATGAGGGTCTGACAGTTGCAGTAGTGCATCTGTTTGACAAGTTAGTGAGGACCAGATCTAGTATGTTTGTTTCTCTTGTCAGGGTATGAACAAATTGTTCCAAGGCATTTGAGTTAACAATGTCAATTAATTTTTGTGCTAGTGGGTTCGGGCTAGAGTAGGTTTCCCAGTAGGATAATTGAAATCCCCCATAACCAGAGTGTTAGGCAATATTTGGATTTTCTCCAGTTGGTCAAGTAGGCTTCATGCATGTCATGACCCATGGAGGGGGGTCTATAACTGGCTATGGCATGAATGGGGCATTATTCACTATAACCTGAACTTGGAGTAACTCCATGGAGTTGTCCAGTCTAACTAGACAGGAGGTGAATTTATCTCTAATATAGATAGAAATACTGCCTCCTTTGGTTCATACATGTTTGTTTTGCAGTCTGAAGGTGTGGAAAGCATTGTAGCCTTACAAGGCCAGTGTACTCTCTGAGGCCTTAAACCAGGTTTCTGTGACTGCACAGACATCTACATCTTCCAGTGATAGAAGTGCTTCTAGGGTGTGCAGTTTTTGGTTTAAGCTCTTAGCATTTAGCAGCATGACCCTTATTTTGTTATGACTGGCAAATTTCACATCAGTAAGTTTGTTTTTGAGACTTTTCATAAAAAAGGCACTATGGGGGAGGCAAGAGCCTTTGCTAGCCGCAGAAATCCTAGAGGTGCTAAGTGCATACGGTCTCTGGCAAAGCAGTGAGCTTTGCTGACCATGGCTTCTCAGCCTGACAGGAACTGGATTCCCTTTGAATGACACAAAAAACTAAGCCAGTTATTGAAATCAATCATTTTTTGTTTATACTGTGGCATCATTCTAGGTGAGGGTAGTATGCTGCTCAAGGTTAGGGACATACCTGTCTAGGACACATACTCAACCATGTCTCTCTTCATATAGTCCAGTGAGGAACATCTCAGGCCATTCACTCCAACATGAACTATGAAAGAGTCTTAATGGTAGTTGTTGCTGAGCGAGCTAAGTGCATACGTGATCTGATGAATCCTACCACTGGAAAGACAGTTGACTGTGACTTTCTCCTTGTCCAACCTAGTGAGTGGGACATCCGTGTGTCTCACTATTGAGTCTCCTATGACTAGAAAATTTGTTTTTTTTACTGTTATGCCTTATGGGCTTGATAGGTGAGACACTGATGTTGCTATGTGTCATGGGTCTGTGGGAACTGTGTTAGTTGTAACAGTCCTGTGTTTTGGAGGTCTCTGGTGTCTTGGTAGGTTTTTGAGAGAACCACCACGTATGTTAATTTTTGTGTTGGATCCATACTATGTGAATGAGTAGTGGTACTATGTGCATGTGTATTAGTGGGTGGGTTGACAACCTCTTCCGTGTTACTGTTTTGAGTGCAAGAGAGCGTGGATTCAAGATTCTTGATGTACATACATCTCTCACACTCTGTGCTAGAGTGAGTTATTAGTAAATGGTTGTTGGTGTACATGGGCAATTGCACACTGCCTCAAGAGACCCAAGTCAACAAGATTGGCAGGAGAAACAAGGGTGGTGCAACTGTCCATAATGCTAGGTTGAAGACTGTTGTCATTAGGGGTAGCTTTTCAGGATCGACCAAGGAAAAGCTCAGTGGATGGATATTTCTGCCTGGGTTTTTTTTTTTTTTTTTGGTTGGTAATTTAATAGGTTTCAGCTCACTAGCAGTATTTCTTTGACTGGGAAAGCACTAAGGATGAGGGTTACATTAATGTGCTACAGCTGCAACTAACGGAAAATTGTTGAATTAATCTGTTCGGTTATGGTGCATAATTGTGCAGCAGTGTGCAATGTTGCACAATGTGGAAACAAGCAGAAACCTGCTCAAATTCAGGGCTTAAATACCAGAACTCAAAAACTTGAAAAAAAACTTTAAAAGGTTCAAAAGGACCATAATGATGCTTATTCCAAGCCCCTAGTCCAACTACCAAAGGCCCGATAGGTTCCAATCAACACAATCCTCTCACTAGAGTGCAGAAAGACTCCTTCCAGTTCAAGATGGCCTGGAAAACATGCTCAGAACAAACAGCCACTGCAAACAGATCCAGATGAGCAAACCTGTATCTGGACTATGCTACAGCTACTAGCTACCCTAGTTTCAGAAGGAACCACTAGAAAACGTTTAACACAGAAGAAAAATAGCAGTGAGACACTAAAAAATATTTAAAATACCAGAAATCAGGAAGGAGACTCTAAAGAATGTTTTTAACAGCTAACAAATTAGTTATTATAACACTGCTTGGAAGGAAAACCAGAACAAGCAGAACAGATTGTTTTGCAACAGTGAAAAAAACAGCAAATACTTAACAAACAGTGAAAATAGGAAAAAAAGCTTAGTAAACAGTGAAAAAAAATAAATTTACACCAAAAAATCAATTTAACATGCATAGTAAGGCAGACAATTGCAGTACAACAGTGTGGATTAGTACACAGTATATAAATACAGTATTAAAGTAGGTAGCAGGCAATAAAAAGTGGGATTGGAGAACAAAACAGATGGACACTGCGTGGCACCATATATCTAGTGGTTACTGGATTTAAGGCAACATTGGCACATACAGAAAAGAATAAATTCAGTGGACTAGAGGAAGAGAAGAAATGATAGATTGAGATAGAGGTGAGTAATGCCAAAAAATGAATCAACTAGAGGAGAAGATGAATTAGGAAGAATCCAAGAGGGTAAGTATGAGACACAGTTGACCAATCAGGATTGGTACATGATAAACAGAAACAGCAAACAAACTGAGAAATGAAAAACTAAGTCCAGACTGTTAGTATCTTCCCGAAACAAGGACAACTGATTAGGTCCACTCAAACTGTAGTTGCAAGTAGTAAGAATCTCCACATAAGCAGCAATGAGAGTCGAAATAAGTTAAAATATTTATTTTAAGTGCTTTTTGTCTGCTGTGAAATGCAAGACTTCATCAGAAACTCATCCTTAAACATTAAAACCGCCTTTTATAGGCACAGCTGATCAATTAATTCTTCAAACCAGTAAACTCAAAGGCACAGTAGAAAAACACATACATATCAACATTACAACAGATACTGAACACACAGAACAAGTGCATAACTTGACTAACCACTGCGGCAGCCGTATAAATGCATAATTATCCACAAACACTATAAAATGTAAATAATAGTTATTAAGTGTATTTAAGTTGTAAGGAAACTATTAGCGACACAACTGTAACAAAGTGTCAACTAGACTTATAAAATGTCGACTACATTTGTACTGAGACTTACAGAAGAAATTATACTTAAAACTAGATAATTTCAATACAGAAAGGTCATCAATCCATTCATGTCTATGTCTATTCACTGTACGAGCTTAGACCATGAATATGGAACTGACTGGTACCTCACACTATTGTGTATTCACTTCGTAAGACTTTTCAGTCTCAAGATGCTGATAATTGAGCAGGTATCATTCAAGCCTGGTGGGTAACAGGCATTGAGTCTAACCTGCCAAATTAATTCCAGTTCTTCTAATTTCAATGGTCTAGGCCCCCCTCTACTATCAACCTTTACTTGGTCAATGATAGTAAAATTAAAAGTGTGCCCTTTATTAGCACAAGAATGTTTTGCTAAAGCATTTTCCAACTTCTGTTTCTTTGTTGCATATTGGTGTTCGTATATCCTGTTGCAGAGCCTCCGCTCCGGTTTGCCCACGTAAAAAGCAGGACACAGTTTATACTTAGCCAAATATACAACGAAGCTGGAGTTACAGTTGAATCTATCTCTAATTTTGTATTGTGTACCGTTAATAGTAAAATTATTAGTCACATCAACAAATTTGCAGTAGTTGCAACATTCACATTCAGTCATACCATTACGACGAATGGTAGAAGTATTCGTCTGTTCTAGAATGGCTTTCAAATTTCGCCCACTTCTAAAAGTGACTCTAGGGAACTCACCTAGTTTAGTGTAAATGTTACTATTAATTTTAAATAGCTCCCAATTCTTTTTTAATGTGCTAGTACACAAAAAGCTGTGAGACGAATAGGTGGTAATAAAGTTTGCTTCATTGTCTTTAATCTGCCCAATCTCTAGACTAACACCGGAAAGTACACTTTCATTTACACTACCATTAACAAGCTCGGAAGGGACATTTTTAACATTCAAAAGTGGTAGATATATTTTGTCTGTTCTCTTTATTCTGACCTCATTAATTAGATTATCCAATAAAAATTCTGGATAACCTCATTGGATGAACATACTCCTAAGTAGAGAGCATTCATCAAGAAAGTCAGCTTCTAAGGTGATCATTCTTGAAGCTCTCACTAGTTGGCCCTTAATTACTGACTTCTTCTGGTGTAAAGGGTGGTTACTTGAAAAGTGAAGGATTTTTACATTTCTTCACTTTTCAAGTAACCACCCTTTACACCAGAAGACGTCAGTAATTAAGGGCCAACTAGTGAGAGCTTCAAGAATGATCACCTTAGAAGTTGACTTTCTTGATGAATACTCTCTACTTAGGAGTATGTTCATCCATCGAGGTTATCCAGAATTTTTATTGGATAATCTAATTAATGAGGTCAGAATAAAGAGAACAGACAAAATATATCTACCACTTTTGAATGTTAAAAATGTCTCTTCTGAGCTTGTTAATGGTAGTGTAAATGACAGTGTACTTTCCGGTGTTAGTCTAGAGATTGGGTAGGTAAAAGACAATGAAGTAAACTTTATTACCACCTATTCATCTCACAGCTTTTTGTGTATTAGCATATTAAAAAAGAATTGGGAACTATTTAAAATTAATAGTAACATTTACACTAAACTAGGTGAGTTCCCTAGAGTCACTTTTAGAAGAGGGCGAAATTTGAAAGCCATTCTAGAACAGACGAATACTTCTACCATTCGTCATAATGGTATGACTAAAGGTGAATGTTGCAACTACTTCAAATTTGTTGATGTGACTAATAAATTTACTATTAACGGTACACAATACAAAATTAGAGATAGATTCAACTGTAACTCCGGCTTCGTTGTATATTTGGCTAAGTGTAAACTGTGTCCTGCGTTTTATGTGGGCAAAACGGAGCGGAGGCTCCACGACAGGATATACGAACACCAATATGCAACAAAGAAACAGAAGTTGGAAAATGCTTTAGCAAAACGTTCTTGTGCTAATAAAGAGCACACCTTTAATTTTACTATCATTGACCAAGTAAAGGTTGATAGTAGAGGGGGGCCTAGACCATTGAAATTAGAAGAATTGGAATTAATTTGGCAGGTTAGACTCAATGCCTGTTAGCCACCAGGCTTGAATGATACCTGCTCAATTATCAGCATCTTGAGACTGAAAAGTCTTAGGAAGTGAATACACAATAGTGTGAGGTACCAGTCAGTTCCATATTCATGGTCTAAGCTCGTAAAGTGAATAGATATAGACATGAATGGACTGATGACCTTTCTGTATTGAAATTATCTAGTTTTAAGTATAATTTCTTCGTAAGTCTCAGTACAAATGTAGTCAACATTTTATAAGTCTAGTTGACACTTTGTTACAGTTGTGTTGCTAATAGTTTCCTTACAGCTTAAATACACTTAATAACTATTATTCACATTTTATAGTGTTTGTGGATAATTATGCATTTATACGGCTGCTGCAGTGGTTAGTCAAGTTATGCACTTGTTCTGTGTGTTCAGTATATGTTGTAATGTTGATATGTATGTGTTTTTCTACTGTGCCTTTAAGTTTACTGGTTTGAAGAATTAATTGATCAGCTGTGCCTATAAAAGGTGGTTTTAATGTTTAAGGATGAGTTTCTGATGAAGTCTTGCATTTCACAGCAGATTAAAAATCTTTTAAAATAAATATTTTAACTTATTTTGACTCTCATTGCTGCTTATGTGGAGATTCTTATTACTTGCAACTACAGTTTGAGTGGACCTAATCAGTTGTCCTTGTTTCGGGAAGATACTAACACGCTGGACTTGGTTTTTCATTTCTCAGGATTGGTACATGAGCAGTTACAGATGCAGACTAGGAATTCCTCCAATGAGTGTTTGAAGTAAAAATGATTAGAGATAGATCTGATGGAGATGTGTAAGGTATTCCAGATTTTGGCTAACAAACAGGAGTAGAGACTTTTTCCTGCTGTTTTATTGGGTTTGGAGATGGTGAGGAGCTGTTTAGTCTCGGACATCAGTGGTGCATTGGGGAGGTAGGAGTGAAGAATTGGGCTGAGACTGAGGCAAGCTGTGGGTTTGAAGACCAGGTTGTGTTTCAAAGTGAGTTGTAGATAGGAAAAGTATTGGGGGAGTTCAAATCATTTTAGAGGTTAGAGAGCTACACAATGATAGGTGTATCATGAAGTGCAAGAAGCAAATTTGGCAATATTGTTATAACAGGATTCTATAACAGGGAGGTGCAGCAGTTAAAATTGTCACCTCAGAGCAAGAGGTTCTGTGGTTCGATTCACAGCTGGGGTGTTTTCTGTGTGGACTCTGCATGCCCTCCCTGCGTTCGCATGGGTTTCCTCCAGGTACTCTGGTTTCCTCCCACATTCCAAACACATGCATCTGGAGCATTTCTCCCTGGGCCTCCACTGAAAATGGACTCTATCCTAGTTGGACTTTCCCAGTCAACAAATGTTAAATAAAAATATTTTTTTTTAGTGAGGACTTTTAAGTTGGTTAGAATGGGGGCTCCATATAGAAGGGAGGGTAGTAGAAAGGTGTTGTCTAGAGTGATTTTGCTCAATGTAGATAGGAATTATGTCTGTAGAGAATTCCATGTTTTTGGTGTTTTTTATACAGTACTGTATATAAATATCAAATTTTAGTTGATTGTCAATAGTTATATCTAAAAGTTTATACTGGGAGCTATGTAAATCAGTGTGTTGTTGAGGGACATGATTTTAAAAGTGGTGCTCTGAGAGGATGTGTTTTGGGCACAAAAAGAAGGAACTTATTTTTGGAGGGATTCATTAATAGTTGGACATTAATAAGTCTTTTCTCAATGGAGTAGAAAGCCTCCTGTCTTATTGGTTGTAGGTGAGACAGACTGTAAGATGAGCAGAGAATAGTGGAGTCATCAGTGTATTGGAAGGGTGGAAAGGGATGGAGATTGTTAGTAAAGATGTTAAAGAGGAAGGGTGCAAAGACACATCCTTGTGGGACACTAGTGGCATTACACATATATGGAGAATGAGCAACCTGCCATTTTACTGTTTGTTGTCTGCTAAAAAGGTAACTAGTGAACTGGGGGAGGGGTGAGGAAGTCCCAGAAGGGTTATCTCATGTATTTGTTGGGAGTGGGAAACAGTATCAAAAGCCTTGAATAAGTCAATGAATAGTGCAGAGAGCAATTTGCCAGAGCCCCTATCCTTGTTTAAAGTGTTTGTAGCAATAAAGTAGTTGTAGAACTGATAAATGGGTGAAAGCCATGTTGAATGGGGGTCAACAATTGGTTCTGAAGTAGATGGTCAAGCAGTTGTTTGTGAGTGCATTTTTCTAGAAATTTAGAGACAGCAGATAAAATGACAATGGGTCAGGAATTAGTTGCATCAGTATAATTACCATCTTTATGAACAGGGATGATATATGCTTTCTTCCAAAGAGACGGCCACGGGACATGGATTTTGAGAATAGACCTCTTGATGACGATGCTAATTGGGTAGGCAATGGCATCAGTTGTGAGCCTAAGATACTGAGGAGGGAGGTTACCTACATAGTTAAAGCAAGGTTTTAGTTTGAGAAGTTTTTTTTCTTTTTTTTATTGAGGAAGTAAAGACAGGCTAGTGAGTAAAGGAGGGAGGGCTAGTAAAGTTAACCTGATTAGTTGAAGAAGGGATAGATGTAGCCTGTGAGTTGTTGAGTTTCTAGTGGAGGCAGGTAAGGAAGACGGTGTAGTTAGAAGAGATGAACAGAAGTGGTTGAGAAGAGCCTGAGGTTAAGTTAGCAATGCTTTCAATGAAGTAAGATATTAAACATGGTGACTGTTAGCAAAGGCTAGATGTGTGGAGATGGGTTATGTTCTTTTTTTGTGTCCTGGGTTGAGTAGGGAGCTGATAGGTGACAAAGACGTTTTTGGGGTTATCTTTGTGATGGGACTCTTGGAGAGTATAATATTGTTTTTATCCATAGTTGCTTGTTTTTTGACATTGTTTCCAGTTTTTTTGAACATTTGCATGTTTCTGTTTGTTTTGTGTTTTAGCTATTCTCTGCAGGCTTCCTTTCTATCAGTCATGAGATGTTTACTTTCTTTAGTGAGCCATAGAGCATAACTGGATTTAATTCTTTTAGTACAGATGGGAGCAAGAATGTTAATGATGTTCAAAAACATTGTGTTAAAGAGATTAACAGCTTCTTCTAGGGAGACGGTTGGGAAGAGGTCCGGTTAATGGCTTTTAGTGAGGCAATGAATTCCTTCGGGTCAAACTTGGAAAGAGTATGGGTGGTTTTATAGTTGTCATTTTTGGAGTGCCGGGGAACCAATCTATGGGCATAAACTGGCAGATGATCACTGAGGGTGTCAGGAAGTGTGCCTTCTATGGTAAATTTAGTAGGGTCAGAGACCAGAACCCAATCAAAATGCATACTAAATAGCCCCACACTCCTTTTAAGTTTAGTTATTTGGCAATTGTAAAGTTGGTTCTAACAGAGTCCTTGTTTATAATTATCCTTGAATTCTTTAATGTGTTATTCTAAAGCTTCTGTTATTTTGTTACTATCTTCTTTTTTTCTTTCTCCATATACCTTTTATGATATCTTTAATATTTGCCTTTACCTTCTGCAAACAAAGTTCCACTATTGTATCCTAACCACTGTAAACATTGAAGTACACTTCCATCTATTCAGAAAAAGCCCCCCCCCCCTCTCAACTTCTTTCCTTAGAAGCAATGGGTCAAATATCCAGGACCTGTAGAGCAAACCTTCACCTAAATCTGTAAATTTTTTAGCAAGACAGTGCTATGTTCAGACAGACTGGTACATTCATGGGAACAGGATGGACTTTGTATGCCAGCACTGCTAAGATAAAAATCTAATCTACTGTACTACCATCACCCACTGTAGGAGCAATAGGTAGGTGCAATCTTCCTCCAGCGGTGAAAGTGCCCTCCATGGGGACAACAACCCAAACTCTTCTATCAGTTTTTTTGAGCACCTTTTGTTCAGGTGCATCATCCTATGGGCTTCCTACCCCATGCTCCATATTCTTGCCAGGTGTAGAAGTTTCTCCATGCCCCCATGGACTTACTCTAATATAGCTGGAGCCATTCTCACAACATAATGGCATTTTGAGGTTTTTGGACACTACCATCAGCAAGGGGATTTTCCTTAGGTGTACCCTGTTTCTCTCCCCTCCCACTGCAGCCCTTTGTAGTTGTATCTGATGGGCAGATATGCAATTGTGGTGTGCAGGGTCTCACCCCTCCTCCACAGTAGCTCAGCCAGGTCCACTACCCTTCCCCTCTTTGGATAACACTCTCCATTACTTCCCTGCAGAAACTATCTCTATATCACATGCACCCCACCCACAGGTAAGTGCATCCTTGCTCTGTATTCTGAGAGCATCTGCAGAGTTATTAGCTTCATATTGAGTTTCAGAATGGTTTGTTAACCATTTACTGAAATCAAGAGTTTGGCAGGGGAAATGTAACTGACATGAGCAGTCCAGATGACTTAACTTGCAGATAACAAGAACAATGGCCTTACGCTTGTTAAACAAAGCATTACTGTAATGTGGAACAAATCTTACCATGACCTCTGCCATAGTTAAGTTGCCTCCCAGCTCTGCATTCCACTTTATGGTGTTTTTTTTTCTGTTATTGTACTTCAGGAAATCTATCATAAAATGTCTGAGTATATCGCAGATTTAACTTTAGCTACCTCCCCTTGCATCCTTTCTATTATTGATGGGTGATGTAGCTTAAAATTTCTTATTGGCTCCTTTTAATAAACTCAACCTGAGACCTGCCTTTCTTGCCTTCTGAAAGATGATCACACAGAATTTCTTCCTTTTGCATTTGTTTTCATGGTCATTAATTTCATCTCTAATTGGTAAGAGTACACCTGCAGGGAAGCTATTTTTGCTGTGCACATGGAGATTACCTGCTTCTGTATGGTGATCTCATGCTGTTGGCCTGCAATTTCTCTGAACACTTTTAAGGTGTTGTCTTGTTTGTTGTAAGATTCACTGACAAGTGATGTGAGGTTAGCAATTTTACTTTTAACATCTTCTGTGATGCTCCGTCAATGTTATGGACCACCACTTTGATATCACTTCTATCCCAGTCACTCAGATTTACAAACAGGTTATAGGAGTGAAATAAATGTAAAGAATGATGGATTTAACTTTAAATAGTGCAGGCCATAAAATCTAGTCATATGTGCTATTGAGGAATTAGGCAGAAAGGAGGTAGCTCACTGAGCCTGCTTCTCTATGTGCAGTTCCATGAGCATGCCCGTGTAGTTGTGAGGACTCTAGCAAACTATTTTGATATATCAAAAATCATGCAAGATCACTCAGCAGTATTAACTATTAGCTTATTACTGGTAAGTCAGTGCTAAAGTCAATACAAATCATGCTGTTTCCTTTTGAACAGCGGGAGTTGCTTTCTCAGCCTTCAGTACTGTTAAGCCACCTGAGTAAACTGAGGAAAATCTGTCATTCACACCTATAACACCTTTTAGTGTATTTTCACTTGACACCCATAGGTCTTTATGGTGTTCTGATTTCTTGAAGCTGGTTTCCTTAACCAATGACTCACCAATTAATGATAAGGCAAAATGGCTGTTCTGGTGGCATAGAAGGATAAAGCTTTGACTATGCCCCAGGCAACCCAGGTTTCATTAGTGGCTCTGATGACTGATGGAGTGGCAGGAGAAGGGATGGGAATGCCCATCCTTGGGGTGTGTGATACTTGGGCATCTTCTTATGACCATCCTTGTTGGAGGCCAGGGACATCATTCTAAGAGAGGGGTGTGGTCGAAGGGTGGAAGTTGAGCCTTGCTGAGCTGATGTGGAAGGAGGGTGATACACAACTTACTGACAGTGCATACCCACCCAGGCCATGCCACATTACCACACAGGAGGGGGAATAGAGTAGGTCATAAGTGAGCCCCCCGATGGATCTTTTGATGTGCCAAGTCCCCAGTAGCCTAGAGATTTGTGACCAGCCCCAGCAACACCAGATTAGGTCTGTGGGAGCAAAGAGTGAGCTGGTAGACCCTGCACATGGGTGGGGCATAGGGGCTGGTCTGGCAGTGATGATGCTCAGAGATACCAAAAAAAATAATGATAGGCAAAATGTAAAAAGTGGGATGTGAGAAATAAAATAACACTAAGATTGTTTATGGTGCACTACAGCAGAGATAATAACCCTTGTTTTTCACTTTTAATCCATATGTACACATTTACATGATTATGTTCTTAATTAAGTGAGCTACATTATATTGAGGAGTACAATTTGAAATTGATGTAAGTAAAAAGTACAGTGCCAGCATTATATACCACAGAGATGTTAGTAGTTATTTGTTTTTCATTATGAATATATAGTCATAATACATTTTCATATTTCTATAAATATCTCACAAAGTAAACACATTGAAAAGGACTGGTTGTCATCATGTGAAAGTTTAGGTATGGCTAAACAACGTACATGTGATATCATGTATAACTTATATGATTATTACATTATATTTCCAAGATATCAAAGTTGCTTATTGAAGTATATATACATACAAGTTTGGATTTTTTTAGTTAAAGCTTTGCATTTGTCGTTATAACAAACATGTTTTTTTTTGTTGAACAGCATTACTATTTGTACTTTTAAAACAGCATTTACTGTTCATAATGTATTTATATTTACTTTCATTTAAAAGACATCAGGAATGTAAAGATATCTATAGGCTACTAGAGGTGTGATATTACCCAGCTGCCATATGGGAATGATTTAATAAGCAGTGGTCCTAAGGACAAAATGCAGGAATACCCCTGCCTGCATGGTGTCATTATCATCACCCTCTTTTTCCCCATTTTTCCACATGAGTTAAGGTCTTGTGTCAAGAGTTGCCACCTCTCTCAATTCAGTGCTACTTTCCTGCCTTCTTCCACAGCCATACCAGACAGTCAATGATCTTCTCAAGTTCAATCCATCCATCTCTTAGCTGGATGTCCTTGTATCTGCTAGTCTTCTTCTTGACTCTCCCTTATGTTCTTCCCCAAACTATCTTCTGATTTCCTGTACTTGTGATGAAAGCACTGTAATGCATTCTTCTTGATGTCAACTGGTTTGATCTGTGCTATTGGGGATACTTTAGCTTCAGCTCTAATATGGTTGCTTCTTTATCTGTCCCACAGTGTACATGCTGCCATCCATTTCAAGCACTTAATCTCCATCACCTCAAGCTTCCTCAGCTGTGCTGCCTTCACTGCCCAGATTCACTGTAGTTAAATAGAGATCTGAGTGGGTCTTCTAGTTCATGCTTTAAGCTATTTAATAGGCACCCTTGGATTCTGCCAGGGCCCATTGATGCCGTGTTTCCAGAAGTACTGGTCACATTTATCTGTTACACACTACCCCTGGCACTGTGCACCAGTTGGCTGCAGCACCTTTGATTCTAGTTTTAACCTCCTCATCCAGACTTCCCTTCTAAGCTGCGGTGGTGGTGCTGCAGTAGCATTGTCACCTCACAGTAAGACGTTGTCCTGTTCGATTCTCAGCTAAAGCGTCTTCTGTGTGGAGACTTGCGTGAATGGGCGTACCTTCATTGAAGGTTTTGCATCAGGCCTGGCAAGTCAGTACGTAAAAATCTACTTCCAATCATTAGCGGACCGGAGTTCCACTGTGGCGACCCCTAACTGGGAAAAAGCCGAAAGATACAACAACATTCAGACTTCCCTTCTCCTCAACCACACCTCCCATATACCTGAAGCTATTAACCTGCTCCACTACATTACATTATGTTTCAGTTTTCAGATTTTTTTGAATTTCTTCCATTTGCTGCCAGGGCAACTGTCTTACTTGTACTCAGTTTTATCCCACGTGCTTGTTTTGCAATCCATTCACCTATCACTTCCTGAAGTTCCTGTTTGTAGTTTCATAGGTTCATAGGAGATTACTAGGCTAACACCTCAAGAGCCGTTACAAGTATTGGCAGTTTTGCCAAGATTTTATCCAGTTGTCTATACCTAGAGGAGAGATAACAGGGGTCAGCAAGTGGGATTTTGACAATTTTAACAGACTGCTTCTGTCTATAAGGAACATGGACAAAACCCCAGGAGTGAATTTGCAATTTACCATCCATTAGTTCAGATTGTGTTTGAAGATGGTCAGGGAAGGGCTCTACTTCAAGTGAATAGGAAACCTATTCTAAAGGAAGATAAATCTCTGGGACACATATCTGTTTCTACAGCATGATCTATTCATGTCAGAGGTCAATTTAGACTATTTGGAGTGGGTAACCCTCATGCAGTTAGTTTTGTGAATATGCAACATGTCCATCAGGGCTGGGTCAGGGACTGCCTTGTAGGTCAGGCACAGATCCTTCCAAAGTAGTCAGTAGGAAACTGAATACAGTGATAAGGCTTTTAAAACTGGTCCACGTATGACATGTTACTTATACCCTGTATTTTTTTTGTGAGAAACCTCTGAGGATGCTCCAACTGTTGCAAGTGCCTGGCAAGGTACATGTCAAAGGGTACATTGTACTTGATTATAGGTCTAATGAGGTCTGAGTACAGTGGTACTATGACACCTTAGATTTGGATACCTTGCCCTTACTTATAAGCTATGCCACATAGAAAGATGTTCTCACTACAGTGTACACACGCTAGTAAAAGCTCAGATTGCTACCTATTTGAGTATGCATTTCTCTCATCACTGGGTCCACTCTTAGGGGTTGCTATCAATGTTGTAATTTGCAAGGGTATTTGAGGGTATTATGATGCACTTCATCACATTTAGTTTGAGACCATGACTCTGACTCGAGTTATTAGTCTGCATCAAACCATTCTGTAGAATATCAACATTGTTTGGGTACTCAATGATTGCCACCAGTTTGCAGTCATCAGCAAACTTGGCCAACCAAAACCATCTATATTTCCCTTGACTTTGGAGAAGTATATCCCAAACAGGACAGGGACCAGCACTGAGTCCTGAGGTATTCCACTGGTGACTGGCCTCTTGCTGGATGTGGATTCCTCCACTATAACAACGTATCCTATCAGTGAGCCATTTGCCCTCCATCTGGTGATGTGGAGGTTTATGTCCAATTTTGTAAATTTATCTATAATACCTGAGTGGGGTATTGTGTCAAATGCATTGGCCAGGTCAAGGTAGGCAGCATGCACTGTCTTACCTTCATCCGTGGCCTTTGCTGACCTTCTCAAAGAAGTTCACCAGAGTCAGTAGGCAGGACCTGCCCTTGATGAAACTGAACTGGGTTGGATATTGAGTCTGGAGATTTTCTATGTCATTTTTAAACATGTCCATGATTGTCCTTTCCATAGCCTTTCATATGAGACTAGTTATACTTCTGGGTCAGTAGTTTCTTGCGTCTATTGATGTTCCACCCTTGAGCAGAGGGATGACTGTTGCTGTCCTCCACTTTACTGGGACAAAACCTGTCTGCACACTGTAGTTAAACAGAGATCTGAGTGGGTCTTCTAGTTCATGCTTTAAGCTATTTAATAGGCACCCTTGAATTCTGCCAGGGCCCATTAATGCCGTGTTTCCAGCTTTAGAGAGTCCACTGATGACCTGTTCTTTTGGGATAACAGGCAAAGGAATGTTAGGGGGTATTTCATGGAGAGTGCCTGGAGGTGATGAGAGGATGAAATATGAGCTGAATTTGTTGGCCAGCAAGTTTGCTATTTCTTCTAGCTGAGTATGGGTAATGCCATCTAAACAAAAGCATGCACCAGCAGAAGGACAGCAAAAAAAAACTGGTTTATTAAACAAAGAAAACATTAAGCCCAAGTTTGGCAAGAAAGGAAAGGCAAGGGGTGAGCATATTATGCCAACAGCTACCTGAGAGAGAGAGGCATCCCTTATATTTGATCCACAACATATAGTGAGGGGTACACTCACATTTTCGAGTGATGTAAATACTTTCTGTGATATAGTGAAGAAACATTGGGGGATTCTAACTGTCTCTGAAGAACTGAGTGGAGTTGTATCAGAGGTTTGACGGTTTTCTTTTAGAAACAACCCCAATGTAAAGAGACAAATATGCTATAGAAAGGATGCATTAGGCGGGTTTCCGCAGTCCCAGCAGCAAGGCACATATCCCTGTTGAAGGTGTAGTGTATGTAGTTCTATACAACCTGGCATAGTTTTTAAACATCCTCATTTAGGTTTTTCTGTTGAATGTATGTTTTATGTAGATTGTTCTACAAAGAACTTAATTTACTTGGCATTCTGCACTCTCTGTTATGCTTTTTATATAGGGAAAACCAATTGTTCCTTTAAGGAATGGATTTTGGAACACTTGAGAGACATTAACAATGGAAGGCAAGAAAATGCATTAGCACACCATGTGGTGGCTGAAGGGAACTCCCAGAAGTTTAAGTTTCTGGCACTGGAGGTAGTTGGAACTGATATTAGGGGCGGGGATCTTAAGAATAACACAGAGGAAAGGGAACAAGCCTGGATTTTATCACTCAGGCAGATACATTTCCAGGACTAAATTAGGTTGTTTCCCTGAAGCCTATGTTGAAGGCACACCCACTTGCACATTAAAATGTGTGCATATATATATATATATATATATATATATATATATATATATATATATATATATATATATATATGTGTGTATCTTTTATATGAATGTTTTAAAGTTTTGTACCTTGGTGTTTTGTAAGTATACTGCTATTATCTGATGTAATTTTTTATTGCTGTTTTAAAAAAAAATGTTTCCAGGATTCTGGCAACAGGAAATGATGTCACAGTTTGTCTTTTTGGCTTTTCCTGGTAAGGGGTCACCACAGCGGAGCTCCAGTCCACTAATGATTGTCAGTAGATTTTTTTATGGTGCCGAGTTGCCAGCCCGACGCCCAACCTTCAGGGAAGGCATGCCCATTCACGCATGTCTTTCGGAGGCCACTCGACCATGGAGAGGACATGTAGACTCCACACAGAAGGCACTCCAGCTGAGAATCGAACAGGAGAACCTCTTGCTGTGAGGCAACAAAGGTACCGCTGTATGACCACGGCTTAGGAAATGATGTCACAGTGCTTTTGCTATATAGATGGTTCTTCTCTTTAATGTTACTGCTTGATGAAGCGATCTATTGTATCATCAAGGTGCTTACCTGTTCTTATTCTTACGTTTAAGTTGAATAAATTTAATAACCTACAGCCTTGGTGGCTTGGCACTTTATTTGTATAATGTTCTCTGCCATGAAATAATTATAGGTATTAGGGCTGGGTCTGTAACTCTGAGATGGGATTTCATTTATGGTGCTATTTATTTAACACTGTTTTTGAAATGAATTTTGATTGGAGAGGACTGCATTACATTTAAAATAGTTGCTGTATTACTTAAAATCTATTGGCAGGATGGAACATGGCTTTACCTCCGATTGATTTGGATAAATTTAAATGACTTTAGAACACCAAGTTGTGTGCATTCTGAAGAAGGGTGGAAGCCACCCAAAACTGCTCATTTTTTATTGTTGCTTTTATTGTTTTTATTCATGCACAAATATGTTTATAATAAATAAGGTGAATATTTGTTTATCTTCTGCAGTACCCTTCTTCAAGTGTCGTAGCTTTTATTTTAACTTTTACTTGACCTATATATCTATCTATCTATATATATATATATATATATATATATATATATATATATATATATATATATATATATTTAAATACACTCACACACACACACACACACACACACACACACACACACACACACACACACACACACACACACACACATCCACACACACACACACACACACACACACACACACACACACACACACACACACACACACACACACACACACACACACACAGTCTACATTCACAATTTTGAGTGAGGGTTCTGTGACCACGGGGTTTTGAATTATGGTTGGCTGAACCCATGTTGCTGAACCTTCATTTGCACAAGTCCTGGTTCAGAGAATGCACCATGATTCACACATATGAGGTTGATCTTGTAACTAGAGATAGCAGTATGGTGGGGATCGAGAAATTTACCCTTTTCCCCAGTGTAGTGCGATCTTGTAGTTGAAATATATAATTTGCAATGGGTGTGGGGGGTGCAGTCCTCACAGTGGGGGTGCAGGGGGGCTTGCCTCCTGGATAATCGTCATGGTAGGTGATATGCAGTGTCGAACTGCAGTGTACAGATGTTGAGAAAGGTTGAATTTGCAACAGGAAGTGTGTTTGCGACATTTTAACCTTCTTGACATCCCGAGTCAAAATTTTCACTCAACATTTAAGGTAGGAATTTATTTTAACTGTCAACTATATGATATTATACAATGACCCCCCCCATTAATATTCCAAAACGTGCACGCTGATTGGTCAGCGTGCAAGTTGTAAATCAGAGTTATAGTAATGGAAAAAGGTCCGGTTGCTCGGACTTTTTCCATTACTATAACTCTTTTTTGTTTTTTTACAGCAATGGAGAACGCAAGATCTCCGTTGCTTTTTACAACCTGTCTCACTATGTTAAACGAGTTTAACATAGCGAGACAGCTTTAAAAAAAGCAACGGAGCATCTCCTTTGCTTTTTTTAAAGCTGTATCGCTATGTTAAACCCATTTAACATAGCGAGACACTTTAAAAAGCAACGGAGATCTTGCTTTCTCCGTTGCTTTTTTCAAAACTGTCTCGCTATGTTAAATGGGTTTAACATAGTGAGACAGCTTTAAAAAAAAGCAACGAAGATTATCCGCTGCTTTTTTTAAAGCTGTCTCGCTATGTTAAACTCATTTAACATAGTGAGACAGGTTGTAAAAAGCAATGGAGATCTTTTTCCCACAGCTCTGATGTACTGCGTAAGTATATGCATGCGCAGTACATCAGAACTGCCGCAGAATACCAGACAGCTGCGGAAGGGCAGCAAGGAGGCATTATGCAATGCCATTATTTAAGAAAAGTCATTATTTTTTTTCTTAAATAATGTCATTGTATAATAGCAATAACCCACTTCTGGGTGTGGGTAATGCTGGATTTCCCCATGGTTGTCTTTGTTTGGCCACTCGGGCTTTGCCCTCATGACCAAACCACACCAACTGTGGGTAAATCCAGCATTGCCCACACCCAGGCATGGGTTATTGCTATAGTAAACCATATGTGTGTGTGTGTGTGTGTGTGTGTGTGTGTGTGTGTGTGTGTGTGTGTGTGTGTGTGTGTGTGTGTGTGTGTGTGTGTGTGTGTGTGTGTGTGTGTGTGTGTGTGTGCATGTGTGTGTGTGTGTGTGTGTGTGTGTGTGTGTGTGTCTGTGTGTGTGTGTGTGTGTGTGTGTGTGTGTGTGTGTGTGTGTGTGTGTGTGTGTGTGTGTACAGATACAGAAATAACTTACATGCAGACATTACCATACCTATATATATATATGGTTCCACTTCATATCATCGAATTATCATTTCATCGAATTTCAAATCATCGAGACCAAATCGTCAAAAACTCATTTCATCGAAAACTCATATCATCGAATCTCAAATCATTGAAAACTATGAAGCAAGTACAAATAACATTCCACAACGTTTTTACTACATTTTTACTACATGGGGGGTGCAGGGGAGCTTGCCCCATGCATAAACATAGTAAACAGTGTCTGGGATGTTATTTTTAGTTGCTTTATAGTTTTCAATGATTTGAGATTCAATGATATGAGTTTTCGATGAAATGAGTTTTCGACGATTTGGTCTCGATGATTTGAAATTTGATGAAATGATAATTTGATGATATGAAGTGGAACCATATATATATATATATATATATATATATATATATATATATATATGTATATATCTTCTTCTTCTTTCGGCTGCGCCCGTTAGGGATCGCCACAGCAGATCAAGTGTTTCCATTTCTTCCTGTCCTCTGCATCTTGCTCTGTCACACCAACCACCTGCATGTCCTCTCTCACCACATCCATAAACCTTATCTTAGGCCTTCCTCTTTTCCTGTTACCTGGCAGCTTCATCCTTAGCATCTTTTTCCCAATATACTCTGCATCCCTCCTCAGCACATGTCCAAACCAACGTAATCTTGCTTGTCTGACTTTGTCTCCAAACCTTCCAACCTTGGCTGACCCTCTAATATACTTATTCCTAATCCTGTCCATCCTCATCACACCCAGTGCAAATCTTAACATCTTCAACTTTGCCACGTCAAGCCCTGACTCCTGCCTTATTGTCAGTGCCACTGTCTCCAACCCGTATAACATAGCTGGTCTCACTACCTTCTTGTAGACCTTCCCTTTCACTCTTACTGGTACTCGTCTGTCACAAATCACTCCTGACACTCTTCTCCACCCACTCCATCCTGCCTGTACTCTCTTCTTCACCTCTCTTCCACACTCACCATTACTCTGAACTGTTGACTTAAACTCATTCTCCTTTGCCACCTCTACTCCCTGCATCCTCACCATTCCTCTGTCCTCCCTCTCATTCACACACATATATTCTGTCTTAGTCCTGCTGACCTTCATTCCTCTTCTCTCTAGAGCATATCTCCACCTCTCCAGGGTCTCCTCCACCTGTTCCCTACTCTCACTACAGATCACAATGTCATCTGCAAACATCATAGTCCACGGGGACTCCTGTCTGATCTCGTCTGTCAACCTGTCCATCACCATTGCAAATAAGAAAGGGCTCAGAGCTGATCCTTGATGTAATCCCACCTCCACCTTAAACGCATCCGTCACTCCCACCGCCGACCTCACCGCTGTCACACTACCCTCGTACATATCCTGTACCACTCTTACATACTTCTCTGACACTCCCGACTTCCTCATACAATACCACAACTCCTCTCTAGGCACCCTGTCATATGCTTTTTCTAAGTCTACAAAGACACAATGCAACTCCTTCTGACCTTCTCTGTACTTTTCCATCAACACTCTCAGAGCAAACATTGCATCTGTAGTGCTCTTTCCTGGCATGAAACCATACTGCTGATCACTAATCATCACCTCCCTTCTTAACCTAGCTTCCACTACTCTTTCCCATAACTTCATGCTGTGACTGATCAGTTTAATCCCTCTGTAGTTACTACAGCTCTGCACATCACCCTTATTCTTAAAATTCGGTACAAAACACTTTTTCTCCATTCCTCAGGCATCCTCTCACTTTCCAAGATTTCATTAAACAATCTAGTTAAAAACTCCACTGTCATTTCACCTAAACACCTCCATGCTTCCACAGGTATGTCATCTGGACCAACAGCCTTTCCGTTCTTCATCCTCTTCATAGCTATCCTTATTTTCTCCTTGCTAATCCACTGTACTTCATGATTCACTATCCGCACATCATCCAACCTTCTCTCCCTCTCATTCTCTTCATTCATCAACCCCTCAAAGTACTCTTTCCATCTGCTCAACACACTCTCCTCGCTTGTGAGTACATTTCCCTCATTACCCTTTACCACCCTTACCTGCTGCACATCTTTACTAGCTCGGTCCCTCTGTCTAGCCAATCTAGGTCCTTTTCTCCCTCCTTAGTGTCCAGCCTTTTATACAACTCTTCATACACCTTATCCTTAGCCTTCGCCACCTCTCTCTTTGCCATGCACCTCATCTCCTTATACTCGTCTACTTTCTTCATCTCTTTGACAATCCCACTTCTTCTTCACCAACCTTTTTCACTGTATATTCTCCTGTACTTCTTCATTCCACCACTAGGTCTCCTTGTCCTCCTTCCTCTTTCCAGATGTTACACCAAGCACCTTTCTAGCCATCTCTCTTACTAGCTCTGCTGTAGTTACCCAGCTATTTGGTAACTCTTCAGTGCCACCCAGTGCCTGTCTTAACTCTTCCCTGAACATCACCTCACAATTACCCTTTTTCAATTTCCACCATTTGATCCTTGGTGCTGCCCTCACACTAATCCTCCTCTTCTTGATCACCAATGTCATCCTACAAACCACCATCCTATGCTGCCTAACTACACTTTCCCCTGCCACCACTTTACAGTCTCCAATCTCCTTCAGATTGGCCCTTCTACATAAGATATAATCCACCTGTGTGCATCTTCCTCCACTCTTGTATGTCACCCTATGCTCCTCCCTCTTGTTAAAATACGTAGTCATCACAGCCATGTCCATCCTTTTCGCAAAACTACCATCTGACCTTCTGCATTCCTTTGCTTAACACCATACCTACCCATCACTTCCTCATCCCCTCTCTTCCCTTCACCAACATGCCCATTGAAATCTGCTCCAATCACCAGTCTCTCACCCTTGGGTACAGTCATCACCACTTCATCCAACTCACTCCAAATTTTTTCTTTCTCATCCATCGCACACCCAACTTGTGGAGCATATGCACTAACAACATTCATCATTACACCATCAATTTCCAGCTTCATAAACATCACTCTATCTGACACTCTGTTCACCTCCAAAACACTCTTAGCATACTGTTCCTGCAGGATAATGCCTATGCCATTTCTCCTCATATCCACACCATGATAAAACAATTTGAAACCACCTCCTATACACCTAGCCTTGCTCTCCTTCCATCTGGTCTCTTGCTCACACAATATACCTCCCTCCCTAAACCAGTCATACTGACAACATTCAAAGTTCCGACCCTCACTATCTCAGTCCTAGCCTTTACCTGCCTTCGGGCATGCCTTCCGCCTCTTCTCCTCCTTCGGCCAACAGTAACCCAATTTCCGCCAGCACCCTGTTGGCCAACAGTACTGGTGGTGGTCATTGTTAACCCGGGCCTCAACTGATCCGGTATGAATTTCTGTACAGTTTTCTGCATATATGATGTGGCACAATTTTACACCGGATGCCCTTCCTGACGTAACCCTCCCCATTTACCTGGGCTTGAGACCGGCACAAAGAAATGCACTGGCTTGTGCATCCCCAGTGGCTGGTTTCTCTCTCTCTCTCTCAATTATAAATATATATATATATATATATATATATATATATATATATATATATATATATACACACACACACACACACACACACACACACACACTAACACACACACACACACACACACACACACACACACACACACACACACACACACACACACACACACACACACACAAACACACACACACACAGACTCTTGTACTGAAATTTATCAAAATACCCAAACATTAATGTGCATGTAACAATCTAGGCCAATGCAAAACATGAACCAAAAAACGTAAAATAAAATATACCCCTGGATTTACTAATCTTCCATGCAGGACTAGCTTAATCCTGCACGGAAGTGACCGTTTAGGAGCAGGACGGCAGTGCATCATGCATATTAATGAGGTGCACTGCCCGAGCTCCTAGGCTTACACGGAGCATGTAAGAGTGCAGGGGGCATGTTTGAGAGCAGAGCTCTCAGAATAAACACGCCCCCACAATGTAGAACAGCAAAAAGGGGTATGCAATGAGAGACACCACTCACAGGTGACCGAATATCCCCACCAACCATCCCCCTTGTGTACAATAGCAACAGTATATATAGATAAAATGAAGAAACCTTTTTTTTTATAAAAATCTGATTAAAGCTAACCATAGGTGCACGGGTGTGCCCATCGCTTAGCTGCAGTTAATGCAGCTTAAATGGCTGAAGAGTATAACAAGGAAGATATACGCAAATGAAGCATTATAGTAATAGTGTAGTGGGCAGAGCATTCACGTCATAAACCAGCAGTCTTGGTTCAAGCCCCACTGCAGCACATTTAATTTTACATGGCAAAGCACATTATGACCAATACTTTTGTTGCATAACCCACTAAATAACATATATTTATGAACTGGAGTACTGCAGTAAATGAACATGTGAGGTATCAGCGTCATAATGAATAAGGCACTAGTAAGCAGGTTTAAGCACAAATAAGCAGTAGTAAGCATATTTAAGCATTAGTAAGCAGCCCTAAGCCTGCACTGCGGTAAGCAATGCCTACACTGGCTAAGCAATTCTGAAGCTAACTCTCTGTAAGCAGATGTAACAGCAGGTTAGCAGTGCTTACCATCGTGCAAACCCGCTTACAACTGCTCAAAAGTGCCTTAATCACTCTGTATCCAATGAACCTTGTTCTGCCCATCAACAAAAGAAACAGCAATGCAGGTCTCAAACCCAGGACCCTATACCCCATAGTCACAGTAGGTAACCACCAAGCCATCACAGAAGTACAGAAGAATGAGGTATCAGCAAACAAGTCCTCAACATAGTATAACCAAACTGAACCTGTGAAAGGAATCAGTATATGATCATATGTTCCATAACCCACTACATAATATAAATATGTGAACTGGAATACAGCAGTAAGCTCAGAAGTGAGGTGTAACTGTAATAGAATGTTGACGTACCCAATGAACCACGAGGACCCCACAGAGTGTACGTACACATTAATCATGGATACCAGGCATACATATAAAGTGTAATAATTAATAACTCAATGCCAAAAAGGTATTATAATGCAAAGTCTAATGTAAGCAATGCTAAGCATTGCACAGGCCAGCTTAGGAGCTGTGAGCAATGTGTAGACAAGTTAACTCATTGTGCCCAGTTGTATACCCCGTTAAACAATGCCAACCCTAGGTAAGCAGGTTTGCCCATAGCTTAGCCTTTTCAAAACTGGCCAATCACGGAAAAGTGCAAGAAATCGGCCCTACTTAAACCCAAGAGGTGGGACTACATCTCATAACTGGTTGTAGTTCCCCTTGCAGGCACTATGGCAGTAAGGGGAGAAGGTGTTTGCTTCCTGGTGCAGTGCTGGTGCATCCAGAAGTCCAAGGTCATGGCAGGACTCCTAGTTAAAGACCATGCTCAGAGACTGCTGCAGGGCCAGTACCAGGGCTCCCAATATAAGGAGGAGGCCTGAGACCATCTCACCTGTGACCTCACCAGTGCCACTGGCACACCCCGAAATGGTGAGAAGGTCAGGCACCACTATGCTGACCTGTAGAGGCGCAAGAGGGACCTCTTGGAGGAGTGGCTACAAGAGGCTAGAGCATTAAGGGATGTTCCAGCTGTGTGTAAGTATCACCCAAGTATGTGTGTAATAATTGCCAGCTCAGGTATATCATGGATAGGTATGGTTAAATATTCCTCTTATGTCCACCACAGCTGCAATGGAGCGGGCCGTGAATCAGGAGGCCCACATCAGTCGCCTGGCGAGGTTGCGACCCAAGGCAGGTCAGTAATACTCATGCACTTACTGTCATATGAAATAAAAATAAAAGTAGTAGTAAAGTAATTGCTTGTATAAAACTTGTATTGTTCAAGGCAAGTATTACATATACTAGAGAATATGGCAGGAAGAGTCTCATATTGTTTGTAAGTCAACAAAAGTGTAATAGCCTGACAAAACAGGTTTAACTGCTGGACTGCATGTGTATATCCTGGTATCATACGGTAATGTAGATATGCAATCATGTAATAGTACTGTAGTATTAAGCACTATTACCCACACCGTGCACCATAAATTGAATGTGTAGGAATGCCTGTATATGACAGATGTAGTCCCCAGAGGCCATTTAGTACAACTGAGAGACACATAGACAGTAAACAGGAAAAACTCAGACAACAAAAATGGAATAGCACATGTAACTGAGATGTGAGCTGTTGTTTTTTTAGCACACACAGCCATGGTTCACATCCTGCCAGTGGTAGTAGTCTGCATACAGAATCATACCCCACAACTATACAGATATGTCCGAAATGTCAATTAAAGTGGCCCATATCTGTTGCCTATCAACCTGTTCCCCTGGGAAATCAGTGGGATGATCCCAGACATATAGGCAGCTAACAGGAAATACAACTGATTGGCACACAGTTATGAGAACAAAGCTGGCACACAAGCAACTCCCCAATACCTTATGTGACTAACAAGCCACGTATGTCCCATTTACACCCCAACTTGCCAAGCTGTGGTCAGAGTGTGTACAATAACAGAATGAGATGTATGTGCATAACAGTAATATGGGATCTGGTACTGTGTGTGGGAACATTCAGGTAGTGCTAATAAACATTCCTCCCACAGGTCTGCCAGATACCGACACTGCGGCCAGAAATACAAGAATGATATGCATTTGCTCTGAATAATGAGGTATTACACATCACTGTCACCCACACTGTCCTACAACATATAATGCCTAGGAAATCTGTATATGAGTGTTGTAATACAAGGTCAGAATGCATAAGCACAGGGGATTAATAAGACAGAAAGCAGATTGGAGATATACAGCAATATCTATATAGCAGACACAACTGTGATGGACAGTGTTTAACTTGTAGCAGACACAGCCATGGTCTGAATCCTAGGAGTGGAATTAGACTGCATACAGATTCATACCCTACAACTGCACAGATGAGGCCAGAATATCCAGTATATGTGCCCATATCTGCTGCCTATCCCCCTGTCCCCCTGGTAAATCTGTGGGATGATCCCGTATGTGTAGCCAGCAAACTGGGAATACAAGTGATTGTCAAATATCATGAGAACACACCTGTCACTGTAGCAACCCCCAAAACTGTTAGGAGAGTAATATTTCAAGTATGTCTTATCTACACTCCCATGTTGTCAAGCTGTGACCAGAGTGTATACATTAACAGAGTGAGATGTATGTGCATAATACTAATGTGTAATCTGGAACTTTGTGTGGCCACAGTCAGATAGTGCTAACAAACATTGCTCCCACAGGTACATCAGATATGAACACTGTGCTGAGGAATAAAGACCATTATAATCTGTACTGTACTGTTCACTCTGGTATTGTAGGGAATTGTGACTGTTGCAGTTTCTCTGAATAATAAAGTATCACTGGTCACTGTCACCCCACACTGTGCTACATAATATAACTGTGTAGGAAAGCATGTATACGTGTGTGTCAGGTCACTAAAGGTGGAAGAGGGCAATTTTATAGACATGTCCTGGCACACCAGCATGTGGTCAACACATGGCCAGAGTCTGTGCAGAAAGAGTTGGTGAGCTATGTGCAAGACAACAACCTGGAATCCGGGACTATGTGTAGAAACAGTTAGTCTGTGTTAACAAACATTCCCTCCACAGGTATACCAGGTAAGAGGTGTATACTGCAGGTAAATCTGGTTCATGTGTAATGATGATGACAGCCATACCACTGACCAAACTATGGCTATAGGGTAGTGTAGTAAGACTTGTAAGGTACAGATAACAGCACTGACTAGGAAAGTAATGTAGACTACAGGAATATTGTAGTTGTTAATTGACATCTTTCTCTCTCCCCACCATATCTCCAGCAATAATCAACATACCCACCCCAACTGGTATGTAATGCCTCTGATAATGTCCATTTGTTTGAGAAATACTTTCCTGGTTCCCATGCATGTGCTATATGGAATAATTCCAACATTGGTGGCAAGGTGCCATCAATGTACCTGCATGCTGTTCTTATTACCACTGTGGTCCCATGTATGCATATGTTCTGTTTGTTATGCAACTGTTCCGTATCTGGTGTCTGGGTTAATGGGAATATCTATGCATGCTGTTATACCTAACCCTGGAATGTGTTGACTATTACAAACCCACAAATGATGATCTAATCTAAACACTATAGCAGCTTGGGAAGGCCGGTCCCAGTGATCCTACCTGTCCCACCTCAGCTGGCCATGGCACTGGGCACCAGCATGTTTGGAACCCAACCCGGGACCTCCCTGTCTGTTGGTCCTGCACCACCTTTGAGTGGAACCGCCTCAGGGGATGGGGCTCATCCCCACCCCAGAAGTGGGTGCGGACAGGCACCTGTCACCCATCGCTAGGTCGGGGTCTTGGTGCGTAGAGCGATCAACGAGCAATTTGGTGATATACCTACTACCTCTCTCCAACATCCCGCTCTCACCTGAAAAAAGGGCAATCTGTTCCCACAAACAAAAATCTCACCCCATACATAGCTGCCCATTTCACACATGTGTCCACTGGACATATGTAATCCAGTCTAATTGGCATCACAACTTATTATTGTTGTCCTCAAACCTATCCCAGGGATTTGAGTGTCCAAATCTATCTCCAAATGCAGTGTATATGCACAGCTGTTGCTGTAGAAGAAATGGGCAGCTATGAACCTTCCCAACACCCTTCCTGCTCATCCCTGGCTATTTTCCCTCCTGTCTTTCCCTCTTTGTGCCCCATTTTTCACCACTTTCCTATCAACCCCTTTTTCTTTTCTTTTAAAGAAATTAGTTCAGGGGTAAGTGGCAGTAAGCACTTTTAAGCAGCAGTAAGTGGATTTAAGCCTGTTTGCATGGGGGTAAGCAATGCCTACACAGGTTAAGCAATTTAGAAGCAAACTGAGTCTAAGACACTGTAACCGGAAGTTAGCAGTGCTTAGCTCTGCTCAAACCCGTGCACAACTGCCTTAAAGTGCTTTAATCACTCTGTATCCAATGGCCCATGTTCTGCCCAGCAACTAAATAAACAGCCTCTGCAAGGCTCAAACCCAGGACCCTGAACACCATAGACAAAATGACTTACCACTAAGCCATGCCAGATATAGATAAAACTGATGTTTTTAGAAACATATCATCCAGCCCAGTCATGCAACAGTACAGAGAATGTAATCCAACATGTAGATGTATATGTGTGTGTGTGTGTGTATAAATATATTAATATCTAAACAGATGCAACATATCTATATATATATATGTATATATATATATATATATTATATATATATATATATATATATATATATATTTAGAAATATATAAATATATATAACTATATATGCACATATATACATGCAAATGCCTACAGCGACACATATGTATGTCTACACCTATATGCCTACATATACACAGAATGTTACATATATGTATGCAGATATATATCTATGAGGTATATACGGACATAGTTATATATATGTAAGCAGATATATATATCTATATAGATATATATATGGCCATACATCTGTAGATAGCAATGGTAGATTAACTAAAACATATATGTCCACATGCACCGTTAATGGGGTCCGACAGCCTTTGTCCTGCCCAGCAACAAAATGAACAGCCCTTGCAGGTCAGCAACCCAGGACCCTTTACACTGAAGTCACATCACTTAACCACTACACCATGACCACTGTGAAGACTGCTGTTGTTTTACCAATATAGCTGTCAATACACATATTGAGTAGTACTGAACATTTGCCAGTAGTTCCTAACTTGTGTAGTCAATGTTTTCTGGAATTCATGAATTCCAACGCCTTGGGTCAACTTATCTACACCTCCACCAGGGGCAGCAATATCCTAGACCTGGTCATTACCAACATGGGCAATCAGTGTTCCACACCAGAGGTCAATTCCTCGTTGGTCAGATCCAACCACAAGCAAATCACCCTAGACATCCACATCCCTCCCCCAACCCCCATTAGGGAAACCACCGTAAAAAATTCTCCAAAGCCAACTTCACGCTTCTTAAGATAGAAGTGGCAAACTTCACGACACCCATGCTGACGGACAATAGAGGTATGACTGCTGAATCCTATACAATTGCACTTTATAAGCACTTACACGAGTGCATGGATCATGCAATCCCTAACAGAACCAAGATGCTATCCTCCAAAAAAAGGAAGCCAATCTGGTGGTCACCTACCATAAACAAACTCTACAACAGAAGAAAGAACTGTTGCAAAAAAGAGTAAACTCCCATGATTGGAAGAACTCCATGGTCAGCCTCAGTAAGAAGCTGAGATCCCTCATAAAATCCTCCAAAGCTAGTTATGAAAACAAAATCGCCACTGATTCTAAAGACAACCACAAAGCAGTCTATAGCTATATCAAGAATCTCACAACACTCAGATCTGCTCTGAGGTACAGCACAATGGCATTATATATACAGAACCAACTGATATTGCCAACATCTTGGCAGATAGGTTCAGTGCTAACTTTACCCCTCTCTCATCCCCTAAAGGGTCCATCTCTATATCGAAAGAATGCAAAGTTGCTGTAATCACAGCTGCACAGGTAAAAAACACACTCTCCAAAGACAAGAACACAGCATCCATTGGACCTGACAACATCCCAGGCTGTGTTCTACATGATGAACTACAGAATGAACTGGCACCCCACCTAAGTACCATGTTCAATCATAGCCTCATCTCAGGCTTTGTGCCCACTGAATGGTGCACAGCAATGGTTATCCCACTCCACAAAGGGGGAGCCACCACGGACCCCAGGAACTACCACCCCATTAGCCTGATGAGCCTGATCTGCAAGACTATGGAATGTATCATCATGGAACTTATAAACAATGATATTGGTAATCTCCAAACTATGGACCCTACCCAGTTCAGGTTTGTAAAAGGCAGATCATGTCTCCTAAACCTGATAGACTTCTTTGAAGTGGTCACCAAAGCCATAGATTAAGGTAAGGTGGCTCACACAGCCTATCTAGATCTAGCTATGGTTTTCAACACCATCTCCCACTCTGGAATTATAGATAAACTCACTAAACTAGGTATAAATCCCTATGTCACAAGATGGGTTGCCAACTGGCTCACCGACAGAACCCACACTGTGAATGCAGCAGACTCTAAATCCGACTTCAGACCAGTAACAAGTGGAGTACCACAGGGTTCAGTCCTAAATTCTCTGCTGTTTGGTATCTACTTCTCTGAAGTACAGGCTAACACAGAAGGTCTTTGGCTAACAAAGTTTGCAGATGACTGCAAACTAGGAGCAATAATCAAAACTCCTAACGATGTGGACATCCTACAAAAGGGCCTCACTGAGACAGATGCCTGGTGTCAAAGCGATGGCCTCAAGCTCAATGGCAAAAAGTGCACTGTCATCCCTTTTGGTAAAAACTCTGTACCCATGAATTACTACATAGGTGGTAGTCTACTTAACACCGAAAGTGTGATAAGAGACCTTGGGACACAGGTGGACAGTAGTCTTTCCTTTGATAATCACATCGCCACAGTAGTCAGGAAATCCTTCTACATGGGCACACCTCATTACAAAAGGTTTGTCATCCAGGAAAAAGAGGTCATTGTTCCCCTCTACTCATCACTCATTAGACCCATTATAGAGTACAACTCCCCTTTTGGTATGTACCTCACAAGACATCTACAACAACTGGAAAGGCCACAGAAATACCTCACAAAGAGGATTACCGGCCTCAAACAGATGCCCTACGGAGACCGTCTAAAAAAACTCCAGCTTTACTGTCGCATATCACCTACTCAGAGGCGATCTCTGCCTAACATACAAAGCTATGTCAAACCCAGAGCTGTTGGACATGCTCCACTTAAAGAAATCCCAATCCCTCTGAGCTACACACTCTAGGGACCTAAACCTTGTCACCACAATAAACAGAACCTGCTGGAGGGATAAATTCCTGTCCCAGAGACTTCCCATACTCTGGAACAAACTACCTATCTATATCAAACAAAGCTCATCATTAGCACTTCTCAGGAAAAATCTTGATGATTGGATGGGAGATAGGAAATTCACCCTGGGGATCACTTCTGTGGCTTTGCTTGACAGGGGCACAGGAAAATAATTTTCTTGTGTGGCAAAAGCCAGGGTACTGTTTGGCTAGGCTTATATAGGCCCTAGGGCCAATAGCCTAGTACCTACCTATGAACCTTGTTATTAATATGACTGTTGCATCACATATGTTGCTTTATCATAATGTGTACATAGCAGATGCATACATTGAGATACATGTGGGAGGGTATACACAACCGTGACGTTTACTCATGACAGGAATATGGTTGTATTCATATCATAGGTCTATATATGTCTACATGTACATACACATGTATACTCATACATATGTTTGTATACATATCTGTATGGTGTTATATATATGTGGCCATGTCTACATCTCTCTGTATGTACATATGTGTGTATGTATATATATATATATATATATATATATATATATATATATATATATATATACACACACATATATATATATATATATATATATATATATATATATATATATATACACACACACATACACACATATATATGTGTATAAATAGGTATACGTATACGTATATGTATAAATAGATATATATGTATATAGCTATATATGTATGCACATCGTATGTGTACAGATATGCCTAGTTATGTTGGTATATATGTAGATATCTATAACTATATGTGCATACATATCTACTCTGATATAGCTACTACTGTCAATATATCTGTAGATATCCATACGTATATATGCATATGTATTACTATCTGTATATGTGTAGACATATATTTCTCTGTATATGTATATATCTGGGTGTGTATATGTATATCTATGTACAAATACATACCCATCTATATATGTCGATATGTATAGGTGTAATTATATATATAGATATCTGGATAATTATATGTACATATATTTACACCATATGTCCTGAACATGGAGTGTAGCCCTACCGCAGCCCATGTAGTCCCAACTTCGTAGTGCAAGGGGATGTCAGGTATGTATAGCAGATATATTAGTAGACTATTGCTACTTTAATAGAGATTGTCTTCACAGACATGGTGTGTGTGGGAGGTCACATCTGCTTTTCACATCTGCGCCATTGGCTACTGACAGATATCCTAAGGACATCATAGTACAGTACCGCTGCTAGCACGTAATGCCCCTGTGGACTGCAGCAGAGATATCGGCCAATATATGTGGACATTCTGACACACTCTGTACAGTCCAGAGGTATACACAGAACCCCGTAGTGCAAAACATGTGGACCAAACCTGACAATATGGATGTTAACAGCCATGTAAATGGGTATAACACATAATGACTAGTATACATTTGCACCCATAGGTTATGCATTCACACACCCTTGTCTGTCCTGACACATAATAACCACTGGTAGAGGGGTGCCATGGCCACATACTACCTACTAGATATTGACATACATCTGCACAGCATCCCACTGCTCTGACTGACATACATGACTGTTAAGGGAGGCCCGGCAGCAGTACATCTGGCAAGTATCTGGACATGACATCTCATTGGGTAAGTACACTAAGCTGCTAGGCATGTGACAATGCACTGTGCAGGCTACAGGCAGACTGTCTGAACACTGGCCTATATTTCCTATGGGGCAATGCACATGTACATGCATATATAGCAGGATCTACAGGCATGTCACAGCACAAGGTAAGATACACCTGTGTGAAAGTGCATAACCACAGCCAATGTGAACATAGCCACAGCCACATATGGTAAGCTAGCATAATATTACAGTATATGGACTATCTGTTCAACACCATCCTCATATGTACCACTCACAGACTAACCCTACATATACTGGGCCACTACACAGTGTGGTCTGATGCCTGTCTGTGGTATGGGACATGTGTGTGTATAACCCTACAAACATGTAAGCCAATAAGGTAACATACAGTGCAGCAGCATGTATCATCAGATAGGATGGGACCTAGAACAATGACATCTACCACAGTCTGTACACAGGCCAAAGTACATATTAGCAATACACACACTGTCAACATTCACCATAAGTACAGAGACCTCAGTACTGTGCAACCACAGACTGTCCAAGTTATGTCATCAAATATATCCCCTACTGTACATAACATGTGTAGCAGTCTGATATCTCACAGGCTTATTATCAGATATGATGACACTAATTATGGTGTACAGCACATATGCACCTCTTAATGCATGACATATGTACAAAGGTTGACAGAGTTGTGGCTGGAAGCACATACACAGGGTCAATATTGGCATCTTGCTGTGATAGAAAAGCTCACACCAGGTGTAGTGCAGCAAGCAAAACTGTAGTCCATATTCAAACACAATGCAGCAAACAACGGTGATGCAAGCAGAGATAAATCCAACTTTGAACTCCAATTTAATCCAAATACAAAACATAAGCGCTTTGTTGGCACCACAGCTGTTGCAGGTGTCCAGTGGGGAACATGGGGAAGGTTCACTGTCTGCATGTACATGCCTATTGGACAACTGGACAGGATACCATGCCCTCTGTAGGCCACTGCAATCATGCCATAGTTACTATCAGTGGGCAATATGCAGTGTACTACCAACAAAGCGGCTGTTGCCTAGGCAAGTGTGTGTGTGTGTGTGTGTGTGTGTATGTGTGTGTGTGTGTGTGTGTGTGTGTGTGTGTGTGTGTGTGTGTGTGTGTGTGTGTGTGTGTGTGTATGAGGCATGGGTTGAAAGTGTTCTCTGGCTAATACTAGGATTGCTAGATTTGTTTGCCTGGCCTTGATGTCACATGTATGGGTATGGATCTGAACCCCAGCCCCTTTGCTATTTCACATATGTTATCCCTGTACAGTGGGCATTGTGATATATATGAGGGCCACCATATAAGAAATTTGCAAAACCCACTCCACATTGGGCCTAGTTGTTACACACTCATAACCACCTCCACACAGGATATGAGTTACAAACACAGACACACACACACACACACACACACACACCCACACACACACACACACACACACACACACACACACAAGTCATGTCTGGGATTAGAACTCCTACCTATTTTATTACACTACAGCAGTACGCAGTTATAGTATGCCCCATGGAGGTTAATGGAGTACTCCTTCCCCAAAGGTGTATTTCACATTGGATGACATCAGCAGGATTGCCAAAGTAGGGCATTTGAAATGTACTGAGTGTGACTAGCTAAAAATGCATTGCTCTCTCCACAGACATTGAAACACACACATAACACCCAGAACTGTCATGGGTGGGAATAGAGCCCTGCCAGAGTTCTATATCACACTACAGCAATACACAGTTATGGCATGCACTATGGAGATTACTGAGCTACATCCTTCCCAGAGGTGTATTTCTAAGTGGATGACATCAGCAGCCTTACCAAAGTATAGCATTTGAATTGTATGTAGTGTGAGTACCCTAATAGGCATTGCTCTCTACACAGATAGAGTCAGACAGACACACACACACACACTTGCCATGTCTGGGATTAGAATTCTTACCTAACTAATTTATCATACTACAGCAGTACACAGTTATAGGATGCACTATGGAGATTACTGGGCTACAACCTTCCCAGAGGTGTATTTCTAGGTGGATGACATCAGCAGCCTTGCCAAAGTAGAGCATACAAATTGTATGGAGTGTGACTACCCTAAAAAGCATTGCTCTCTACACAAACAAACACACACAGTTGCCAAGCCTGGGATTAGAACTCCTACCTAAATAATGTATCACACTACAGCAGTACACAGTTATGGCACACTCTATGGAGATTGCAGCAATGCAACCTTCCCAGAGATGTATTTCTAGGTGGATGACATCAGCAGCCTTACCAAAGTAGAGCATTTCAGTTGTAGGGAGTGTGACTACCCTAAAAAGCATTGCTCTCTGCTCAGACAGACACACACACAGTTGCCTAGGCGGGGATTAGAACTCCTACCTAACTATTTCATTACACTACAGCAATACGCAGTTATGGTACAAGCTACTAAGATGACTGGCATACAGCCTTCCCACAGATGTATTTCTAGGTGAATGACATTAGCAGCCTTACTATTAGTAACTAGTAACTATCCTAAAAAGCACTGCTCTCTACACAGACAGAGACAGACCAACACACACACACAGTTGCCATGTCTATGATTTGAACTTCTACCTAACTGGTTTATCACACTACAGCAGTACACAGTTATGGAGTGCGCCACAGAGATTACTGAGCTTTAATTCTTCCAAATGTGTATTTCACAGTGGATGGGCTCAACAGGCTTGTCATAGTAGGACTATGGGGAGGGCAGTGTGCATGCATGGGCCATAACTAATTCATCTAGAGGTTGACACGCCATATGTGGGCACACACAGGATCATATTTCACAGGTACGTGTATACAGCTGCTAGATGACTACTTCCTTGTACAGTCATGTTTCACAGCTAGCATGTGCACCACATAGTCTGTAATGCTGACAGATACTGGTGGCTAGTATCTGCAGTGAGTGACATCTGAACCTCATGTGGTTGGGGCCCTTTGGCTGTGTGTTGGGTGGGACAGGCCTAGATGGCTCCTTGTCACAGTCACCCTCTTCCACACATCTATGTACATCTACCTTTGGCTTATTATAGTGTGTTGTCCTTACATATATGTCTGTATTCCTATCCACTGTGTGTGCAAGGCATGAGTGGTGCATACTGACGAGTGTCTGCACTAACAACTGCAACTGCCAGATATGTCTGGTCCACTGGTGTTTGCAGACATGGCCTTCATGTGTTTAAATGTGTGAGCATGCCCAGTATGACCTTTCAGTATGTTGTTGACTGGCATTGCCTTCATTTCTCTGTGTGTGAGTATGCCCAGTGTGCCCATCTGTATTTAATGTGTGGATCGAGTCCAGGTAGTTTGTACTGCAGTGCTGACCTTTGTGTTGTACACCAACAGGTAGCATGCTGTTTCTGCAGGGTATCCATTGAGCATTTGGCATTGACTGTTACTACATTTCTGCATAGGATTGGGGGGCTCACCTGACTATTTCTACATTTCTACACAGGATTGGGGGGCACACCTGACTGTTACTACATTTCTACGTAGGATGGGGGCACACCTGACTATATCTACATTTCTACACAGGATTGGGGGGGCATGCCTGACTGTTATTACATTACTATGTAGGATGGGGGCACACCTGTCTATTTCTACATTTCTACACAGCATTGGGGGGGCACACCTGACTGTTATTACATTACTACGTAGGATGGGGGCACACCTGTCTATTTCTACATGTCTACACAGGATTGTGGGGGCACACCTGACTGTTATTACATTACTACGTAGGGTGGGGGGCACATCTGTCTATTTCTACATTTCTACACAGGATTTGGGGGGCACACCTGACTGTTATTACATTACTACGTAGGATAGGGGGGCACACCTGACACTTGTACACATTTGCTATGACTGTACTGGTATGTCAGGTACTCCATTTCATTCTGTATTCTTATCTATCATGCTGACTAGAGGCATACCAGTGTACTAGATATCGTAGCTTTGGTTGCCCTACATATTAGTGTCTGACCTCCTACCCTTCAGAACTAACATCCCACTGCCTGACCTGCTGTAGTCTATCTGTGTAAGCCTGTGGGGAGGTTAACCATAGTCAACATTCAGGGCCATACCACAGGCTCTGTTTGGGTTTGTCTACACCTGTCCTGCTGGCTGAGACTGTTGTTGGGTATGTGAACCACCCTGACTGTCATGTGTGAGTCATATGGACACACATGTCACCCAGCACATTTCCTGCAGTGGGTTTTGTCACCCTGTGTAGTACTGGCTACTATGGTGACTCCAGTATGTGTTACAGATGTCATGGTGCCACTATGGGTGTCTACTTTCTGCTGCCATAACATTCAGCCACCCAATTCCCTTGCATGCTCACATCCATACCATAAATACAGGTAACAACACATTCTACTCCATTTGGCAATTGGTAGGTTGATTGACTTACCTTGAGAGTGTGCCAGAATTGCGGATGGTGCTGGAGGGCTGCCTATGTTGGATGCACATAGTACACTCCCTATACATGGTTGAGCAGAGGTAGCATCATGTTTGGCATCCCTTTTACTGTACGTGCGAGTCAAAAAGATGTGTCATTCCTTGGGTCCCTACTGTGTCAGTGTATGTGCTATGCGTTGTCTCTTTGCCACAGCCTTGGCATACTGGGCATGCCTCCATCTGCCTACTGGGGCAGGCTCAGGTTGTTCCTTCTCCGAGTCACTCTGTGCCTGTGCAGGCCTTTGCATTGGTGAGGGGCTATGTGACCCTGCCCCATGCTGTTCTTGCTGCAGCTGTTTCCGCAGAATCATACTGTGTAGCATGACACATACCATAACAATCTGAGTACATGTAGCTGGTGAGTACCGCAAGGCTCCACCGGATGTGTCCAGACACCGGAAACAGACCTGAGCATCCCAAACACATGCTCCATTATAAGTCTGGTCTGTGCATGTGCTTCATTATGGTGTTCTTGTTCAGGTGTGTGTGTATTTCTGATGGTTGTCATCAGCCATGGCTCCTGTCTGTAACCAGCATCCCCCACTAGGTGACTGTAGGGGATGCCCCCATTGGCAAATCTCTGGTACAGCTTCATCAGATACCAGATGTGGGAATCGTGATAGCGTCCAGGGCAGCCAGCGCACACATTCATTATAATGCCCTGGGCATCACAGATGACCTGGCAGTTGATGGAGGGGATACCCCTGTGGTTGATGTAGGCCCTACCCTGATCAGCGGGTGGTGCTTTGATGCATATGTGCGTGCAGTCTATAGCACCCATTACCTCAGGGTATTCTGCTATTTAGTAGTAGAGAAGCATATTGCTGGTCAACACCTCACGGGAGTTGGGGAAATATATGTGCTCACTGGCATGGGCTGACATGGCATCCAGGAACTGGTGAAATACTCTGGATGCTGATTCCTGTGAAATCCCCATAATATCCCCAGTTGAGCTTTGGGAGGTACCTGTGGCTAGTATTCCTAGGCCTGCACATACCTTGGTATCCACTGGGATGGGAACCCCTCAGTCAGCTTGGTGTGTGAGGTGTGGCCGGCACATCTCAACAATTTGCTGTAGGAGGTCTCTGTCCACCCTATAGCGCTCGACTATCTCCAGTTCATGTAGCCCCTGGTAGGTTACCCTGGGTCTGTACACTCTTATCCGTCTCCTCAATGTGGGTTGATTGACAGCATTCACATCTTTACCACCCTCAGCCTCTTGCACATGTTGTTCTATGTTGCCTGCTGCAGCCCTTTTCATTTTGTAGGTTTGTTTGTTCAAATTTCCCCACTTGTATACACTGGTGGTGTAGAGTGTGGGAACAACAGAGGGGAAGGTGTTTGCATAGTTTATAGTAGTGTTCTGGGCTGCGCTGGTCTGCTGCCTGTGTAATTGGCTGATTCTGATACATTTCACCTGCCAGCTATGCTACTTCTCCTTGATTACCTTCCTACTGCTGTTTTCCCTTCCCATTGTCTTCCTGTTTAAGACCAGGGGTGCGCCACACAAACAGAGTGCTTAAATGTGCACAAAGCTGCTATTTCCTGGTTTAACTTTCTTTTTCTTCCTTTAAAACCCAGCGCTCTGCGCGCACACTCGCTTAGGCAATGTAAAGAGTGCTAGGCAGATTCAGACACACCCGCTAGCTTAGCTGTGCTAAGCTAGGAGCAAACCCAAGCCAAAGGGCTCCAATCTGCTTACAGTATGCCTGACACACACCCCCATGATGTCACCTAACTCCTAGGCTTGCACCAGACTATTCCTACTCTTAGACTGTTGGGACCTGACTCACATGCTGAGGAAAACTGGGATTCACTATCATTCCCCTCATTTGCATAGAATTGCCGGCTAATGCATAGTTACATGTCTCACACTGAGCCTCCCTCCTTAGCAACCACTGCTCACTGGACATATTGTCTTCTGCCTGCCATTGACTTGCATGGCAGAATACTGATTTTAGTTAGAATGTTTAATTTAGGTTTATTTTGTTATTTTCCCCCCGATCCCGTTTGCGCGCCGCTGCTCTACACTTAAACAGCCGAGACCGGTTAAAAAAAAATAAAAGTTGATTTTTGTACTTTTTTCACTGTTTGCAATGCCAATGGCCTTATACTTGGCCATTGGGATGCTTACTACATGATATGGAGCCTTTATTTGGAGCTGTCACAGCTCCGTTTTGGATTTTGCAGAAATGTACTCGGTTACTAACCGAGTACATTTCTATATATTGCACTAGTCCTGCACGGCCGGTTGCAAGCTTTCTGGATTGCAAAATCACCTAATTTGCATAGATTTCTCCTGCAAATGGGGTGATTTGCATACAGGGGCTTAGTCCATGCAGGATTAGTGCAGGAGCGCTCGTGCACGCCCCTGCAGGCTGTTCCTGGATCGCACAGCAGACATATTGCCTGCTAGAGCTCCTGCACCGATCTTGCACCCCATGCAAGGTATATAGAATCCGGGGGATCATTTTTGCAGGGGTGCAATCTCTACTTCTACTAACTCTGAGATAGCAGAATATCAGGAAAGGGCATATACCTCTACCCCAAATATTGTGCAATATCGCATACCTGTTGATCATCTGTCAGCAATATTAGGTTGACTCATATATACCTTATATATATATATATATATATATATATATATATATATATATATTTATTTATTTATTTATTTGTTGTCTGTTTTTTACCGGGAAAATCCAACTAGGCACAAGTCCCATTTTCTGCAGAGGCCTGGGGAGAAAAGCTCCACATGATATACATATGTACAATGAACAACAATAAAAATGAAACATTTAAACATTACTTTGCAGGTAGTCTTGGACAAATAGTAAAGACATTTATCACAAACTTTAGAAGTTATATTATTAGATAAGTCAAAGACATGATAACATGTAGTAGCTGGAGATAAAACAGCAATGACAATGCACATAGGATCAGTATATGTATATAGACATTAATAGGTAGGATGTCATTAGAGCAGGAACAGGAAAAAGAGGAAGAGGAAGGGTACAGGCAGAAATAATCCAGAAAAACATAAATAGAAAAAGTTCTGGTAGAAGAGAGGTTCAGAGAGCAGTAGATAGGTAAGATAATCAGGTGGGTAATGACAGAATAATAGTAGGAGAGGATTAAGGATATAGGCTAGTTGGAGGAGTAGTAGTGTGGATGAAAGAGACAGAGACAGGGATAAAAAAGTGAATGTCTCAGGGTGACTGATGGAGAGATTGACAATGGAAGAGAAATGGAAAGATGGGTTTATTCAGAATGGGAGCGTGAGCATAGATTTAAGAAAGTCAGGTGTTATTTTAGGTTGTGTTTGAAACATGGTAATGTTTGGTTTTAGTATGAGTGGAATGGAGTTCCGGTGCTTAGCAACATAGGTTGAGTATAGTGAGTAGCCTGTACTCCTTTGAGACGCGGTCCTGGCCAGGAGATATTTGTTCTGTGAGTGGAGATTCTTATGAAGTAAGTAATGTTTAAGGATGTTTTGTAGTGATGGGCAGATGTCAGGTTTGTGTATTATTTGTGGGCACTAAGCAGTTGAGATTTGGTAAGGTAATTAGGTAGTTCAAGCAAGTGCAGGTGCTAAAGTGCTAGGAAATGGTGTGAATGGTTTGGTAAGTTGGATGTAAACTTAGCTATTTTATTGTAACAAAGCTCTAGTTTATTTTTAAGGTGGAGTTAAGGTTAGTCAGGATGGGTGCTACATAAAGAAGTGAAAGGAGAAGATAAGATGTTGCTAAATAATTCCTAGTAGTCAGTGAGAAATTGTTTGTTTCTGTAGTGGAAGCCCCACTTTTGGTAAGTTTTCTTGTTGGCTTGACTGATGCTCTGATTTAAGTTATTATCAATTAAGACACCAAGAAGGCTAGTGTTGTAAACTGTTTCAAGTGATATATTATATGCTGTTGTGATGCTGAAGGATTATTTCTGTGCTGACAGAGATTTGGATAAAACAGCATTATTTTTTTTTTTTAGCATTTAAAAGTATTTGGTAGTCATCTAGTCAGGCCTCAACTGAGGAAAATGATTCTTGGATCATCTTGTGGAGTAGCGGTAGACTTGGTGCAGAGTATATGAGTGTGACATTGTATCATATTGTACTACAAAAGCTTGGTAGCTTTATGAAGACTATTAATGAACATAATGAATAGTAAAGGGCCTCGAATAGATCCCTGAGGTATGCCAAAAGAGACAGAATAGGAGAAGAGACCTGGAGTCTGGGGTTGAGATAGCTGTGGAACAAGCTATGAGATGAATAAGAGAGTCCTAGGGAAAATAGCTCATGGAACAGGCATTGGTGTGAGACTGTGTCAAATGCTTTTGGCATGTATAAGAAGAGGGAGGATGCTAGGCTGATGGTGTTTCTTTTAGAGTTTATGATTTTGATAAAACTGAGCAGAGCAGTAGTGGTGCTCTGGTGAGGTCAGAAAATGTATTGAGTGTTGGAAAGATTGTTATTATGAAGATGTGAACAGAGTTGGGAACGAATGTATTTTTCTAAAATTTTGGAGAATAAGTTGGTAATTGGCGAGGTCAGTGGATGATCCCCCTTTATGTAGAGGTATGATGTGGATTTTTTTCCAGATAGCAGGGACTTAGCTTTCTGTAATTTACTGGTTTATGAGTATAGCTACAGGGTATGCTATAACACCTGCAGCGAACCCAAGATATTTTGGAGTTGGTGTGAAATGTATTAGTTTTAGGAGGTGTTTTTGATAAAAGAGACAGATACTGGTTGAAGGGTGAAAATATTTTGCTGGTAATTAGTAGTGTTTGGGATAGTGAGGCTGGTGACTGATTTACTGTTAAGTATAGAGAAGACAGATTATATCAGATGTGTATTGAGTTGGGTAGCTGTTAGTGAAAGTTGGAGAAGGAGCCATAGGATTATTTAGGGTTCTGTTGGTAGTTGTCTTGGAGCTTAGAATTATATTGTCTCATGGCAAAGGTCAGCAGATGGCTACTGGTGGCGTCAGGCAGTCAGCCAGCAATGTTAATTTTGTTAGGGGTGGTGGTGAGGATCCAGTCTGATGTAGACTGCTTATTGTTGCACTTGTCTGTTTGAGTAGCAGTAGTGATAATTTGGGCAAAAGCAAAGAGAATGATGAAGGGAGTAGAAGAATCAGAGTTTATAAGCAGGTAGTTAATATTAACATTACCTATGTTGATTTTTTCCTTGTTGATATTATGAGAGATTCAATAAATGATTTCTTCTAGTAATGTAATGTTGTTTCCAGAAGGGATAGAGATGACAGTAATGCATATGCTGCTGTGTTCGGTGATCTATAGGAAAGAGATAATTATTTCTGCACTGGGAAAGCTGTGGTGTGTGAGAGGGTAGGAAGTGACTTCAAGGCAGTTTTTGTATACCATAGCCACAAAACCTGCTTTCCTATGCTGTCTGCCATTTCTAATGATGTTGTAGCCTGAGAGGGAATTTCCTGGTCTTTAGTATCTGGTTTTAGCCAGCTTTCTGTGGTCATTAGTATGTCTAGGGTGTATAAGCTGTATAGGCATGTAACTGTAGTAGTTTTTTGTAGATGCTCCTAAGATTTAAGTTCACCAGGAATAGACTAATACCTTGGTTGAGTGGAAGACCTAGTGGTTGTTGATGTGGTAGAGTTGCAAGTATGTAGAGAGGGTCTAGGAATAGGATGTGTATCACCTTCAAGAAAAAGCGTAGATGAGGTGTGTCTGTACTGAAATAATTAGTTATATTTAGTTTTCACATTTAAATTACCTGTGTGTATATATTTTTTAATTAAATAAAGTATGGGATGTGATAGAGTATAGGCTGAGTACTATAGCAGGGTGAGAGGGGGATGATTTAGAATTATGGAGTACTGTTCTGGAGGTGACAGTGAGGCTGGGTAACAATGGACTGTGTTAACATGTGGCATGGGCAAGAATAGAGAGTATACTTATGAATAGTAAGTGAAGGGGTAGCATAATGTAGTTATAATAGAAGTAGGTTTGAAGAATTTAATAAGGGGTGATTAGTATATTAAATTAAGGTATTGCTGTTTAAATTGAGGTGGGTAGAAGGAAAATTACGGGTAGGTGAAAATGTAGAGTAAAGAGGGTAGGACCAAAAGAAAGGTAGTGTAATGTGATATAGCTATGTAGAAGAGGGATGAGCAAATAGGGTGGTTGTAATCTGTATGATTGGTTGTAAGTATGATGTGTGTGGGCTTAGGGAAGAATAAATGTAGTTGTAGTGGGGGTTGGGGGGATTGAGTGGAGGATATGGGAGCAAAGTGAGCCTTTGCTAGGCAAGGGTGAACAGAGTGGGTTCCAGCCGATTAGGTCCAGTGCACGGCCAAAAACAACAAATAGAGTTGGAACTGCTAGAGTTCTCAAACAAGTTGTGACACCCATGCACTGGCCCAGTAATCAAGGAGCCTCAATCCTCATCACTAGCTCCAGTGAGGGACGTGCAAATTGGGAGGATGAGAAGTACACACACACAGTAACGTACAATTTCCCTTAAGAGCACACATAGATCACAGCCAGTCTGGGGCAGGTTTCTCCATCTCTCTCTTCAGATCCCCAATAAGACTCCCCACTGGCACAGCTATAGCATTAAGATCTCAGCCTAGTGGTAAGCCAAAACCTCCAGCACCCTCTCTGTCCAACCAGTGCATGGTGTCCCAGCCCAAGTAGCTGACACACACTCACTTTGAGATTTGATTTCTATACAAACACACAGACACTACTGGGGAAGGCTGGCACAGGTTTTCTAGCTATGCCCTCTTCTGCCCAGACTATACATAGCTAGCCACTGAAATAGCTACTCAATCACAGGCAAAGGCATCAAAGGAGCTTTCACCTTGTCTCCTGCCTTGCCTACCTTTTGGCACTGCTCACAGGTCCTGCAGTACCTGTTACATCTCTGGAAATCCCAGGCCAATAGAAATTCTGCATAATACCTCTCTTTGTACGTTTTATGCTCATATGACCTGCAAAGGAAATATCTTGGGGTATGGCTAGAAGTGCTAGATGGTAGGCTGTGGGCACAATCACCTGCTGTATTCTCTCACCCTCTAGTCCTCCTTCAGGAGTCCATTCTCTGTACAGTAACCCCTTGTCCCAGTATACAGATCCCGCCTTCCCTTCAGAATCAGGTGCCTCACTAGCTACCTCCCTCAGGCCTTGTAATGTAGGGTCTGAGAGCTGAGCCTGTCACAACTCTCTCTTTGTAACCCTTCCCAGCTCCCCTTCCACAGGAAGTCTGGTATCCTCTGACAGCAGTGCCTCACTGTCAGCCCGGGTACTACAAATCACCTCTGCCCTTGAAGTCACTCTGTCCAAGAGAACATCAGTACCCACAAGCAGCTGTACACAGACACTCCTGGGGAAGGCTAGCACAGGTTTGCTAGCTATGCCACCTTCTGACCAGACTATAAGGTAGTTATCACTGCCACCATCCACTACTTATCAGCTACTATAAGGCCCTTCCCAAAGAGTGACCAATTCTACTGTGTAATGTTACTATTATTCAAATGGTAAGTGTGTCCAAGACTTTAAGGCTTTAAGGCCTGTACAGTGTCACCAAATACATATGCAAGCACTCTAAGAGTGTAAATATCTCTAAACAAACCAGCCACAGCCAAAAAGTTTAAATATATTTAATAATAAATAATGAAAGCACAAGACAATACTCAGTAACTTAACACAGTGACAACAGAGTTAAGAATCACAGGAAATACTTTAAAACAACATTGCAGGACAACCTCACATTAGTACAGGAAATATCTAAACTAATCTTTACTGTATTCCTATCTATAGCTAAGAGATACTATGCCCTAAATGACATACTTAGAGAGCAAGGCAAATACAGTTGAGAATGTCTGATGAGAGGAAGTTTTCAGGTCCAAAGACAAATACAAAATGCACAGACTCACTCTTTGAGATAGTTCTTAAATTACTATCAGACATTTCTGCTGGGTTATCTAAGATTGCATCATTCTTTGTCACCTCTGCCTTCAGTTCCCAGGCTAACAGGAACTTAATATTTAGCACCTCAGTCTCAAAAATGCTTATCTCTCAGACGTTTGCCTGGAACTGGAAGTCATAAAACAGTAAAACAAGTTTACCTTTGAAACCTGTAATTATTTCTGTTTCCAGATAATAGAAAGAATTTCTAGCTGCAGACATTCTGTCTTCTAGCTGAGAAAAACACTACTGTAAACAATCCACTTATTTTCTCAGAGTATGCAAGTTAACTCTGTTCTTTTCCAGTAGGGTACACTGTGGTTACATTCTTGAAGCTCAGCACATAACATACAATTTAACACAAACTTCTGCACCAGCAGTTTAATGCACACATAACATATAGTTATCTTACATTTGTAAGACAAGTGTGAAGACTGGTAGAGAAATGTGAAGGCTGACAGCCTAGCCAGATAAGATTTTATACATAATTCTGTCATTTGTAATTATGAATGTTGAATTACAGGCTTGTTTTTCCTAAATGAAAGAATATGCTGTGAAATGTTGAACTCAAAACAATGTAGCAACATTGCCCTCTGTTGTAAAGAAAGCTTAGTCAAGCATTTCTTGTCTGTCCTTTGAAACTGAAATTATTTCATGACTGTCTTTGATGTTTACAATCCGGCTCCAGCCGGGCTAGATGAAGGCTTCCTGTCTATTGTTTTAAGGCTAAAGTTAATGATCAGAATTTACATATGGAATGTCCTTTATTGCTCTGGTTTCTGCCTTTGCGCAAAAGAATGTAAATGCAGTTTCTGTCAGCCTGGGAACACCAGGAAAGTGTAAAAAATGATGTAATGGGAATCAGGACTGCAATAGCAATTTAAACAGAGAGAATCAGAATGCTTTAAGCTTTTTGTCTTGAACATCCAACTCACAGCACTGTCTTGCTCATATGTAAGTTATCTTAGACTTGTGTTTTCTTTTAGAAATAGCTAGGAACTAGAACGATTAGAGTTACTGTTTTTCTGTGATGTCAGAACTGTACTACTGAATTATTTGAAGTATATCTGTGTGATCTCTGAACTCTTGACTACCACTGTGTAGTAAGAAGTATTATCTTGTGTTTTTATTATTTATTATGAAATATTTTAAAACCTTTCAACTGTGGCTGTTTTGTGTAGAGATAATTTAAGCTCTTAAGAGTACTTGCATGCCTTAGGTAAAATTGTACAAAGCCACTCTAATAGCTTTAGCCCTGGGCTATACTACCAATTGGATAATAGTATTGCACAGTAATAATTGGATACCCTTTTAAGGTCTTTTGAGTAGCTAAGTATTAGTGGGTGGTGGCAAGTGGAACTAATGTATAGTCTATGAGAAAGGAGCACAGCTGGATAAACTGTGCCAGCCTTCCCCAGGAGTGTCTGTGTGGTTGTATAAACTCTTATCTCAAAGTACATGTGTGTGTGCGTGTGTGTGTGTGTGTGTGTGTGTGTGTGTGTGTGTGTGTGTGTGTACATGCATGTGTGTGCGTGTATGTGTGTGTGTGCAAGTGTGTGTGTGTGTGTGTGTGTGTGTGTGTGTGTGTGTGTGTGTGTGTGTGTGTCAGCTACTTGGGCAGGGACACGAAGCACTGGTTGGACAGAGAGGGTGCTAGAGGTTTCAGCTTGCCCACTAGTCTGAGATCTGGGCCCTATAGCTGTGCCAGTGGGGAGTCTTATTGGGGACCTGGAGAGCAAGGGAGTGACCAGCCCCGGACTGACTGTGATCACTGTGTGCTCTTAAGGGAAATTGCTCTTTACTGTGTGCTTTTGTTATCCTTTCCTCATATATGAGATATCCTCTCTGGTGTTAGTGGTGAGTATTGAGGCTCCTTAATTGCTGGGCCAGGGCACAGGCATCACATATTAATTGTTTGGCAGTGGTGGGATTCCACATCACATATTAATTAGTTGGCAAATATTATTTGGCTTGTAGTGGTGTGGATAGAGTGAACGCTGTAGCTTGTGTACAGTGAGTTTTGAAGGTGTTTTGTACTCTAAAAGAGCCATGCAGTGAATACTCAGAGTTCAGATCACAATTGTTTTATTTCTGTTGTTAGCTTAGTTAGGGTGAGCAGGCAGCATGTCAGCAGAGGAGTATGGAAAGCTGACAAGGAGCCAGCTGGTGAAGATGTGCCAGGCTAGGGGACTGGTGCACAGAAACCTAAGACAGACCTGATTGCAGCCTTGATTACAGCTGCATCAGAAAACAGCAACCAGGAGGATGATCAGACTGGCAGTGGAGATATAATACCCTCAGAGAATGGACAGCTCAACCTTTCTGCAGTGGACTTAAAAATCCAGCTGGAGCTAAAGAGACTTGAGTTAGAGGACAGGCGTGTGGAATTAGAAGCAGCTGAGAGACTGAGGCACCCAGAGAGTGAGGAGAATGAGAAACTGCTATGCCTAGAAGCTGAGGAAAAAGAGAGGCAGAGGCAGCATGAGAAGAAGATGCTGACTCTTCACCAGAGTCATTGAGGTAATGGGAAAGGGAGTAACTGGACCCCAGATGCACAAAAGGTCAGTACATTTCTTCTGCAGTTTAAAGAGAGGGATAATTTTGATAGTTTCATTCATATGTTTGAGAGGGTATGCAAACAGTATGAAGTTGACCAAGGGCTCTGGGTACGGTTCCTGACCCCCTTATTGCATGGTAAAGCTGTAACTGCATTGTCTAAAATGTCTGACATGGCATGTTTTGATTATACTGCTGTAAAAAATTGCCTATTAGAGTTTTTTAAGCTAACACCTAAAATGTATAGGAAAAGTTTTGTGAGCATAGACACAAGGCAGATGAAAGTGTGTGTGAATATGTTGCTGAACTGAGCACTTATTTCCATAGGTGGGTGAGTGGATGTCAGGTCACCACTTCTGAAGGGCTGGCAGACCTTTTGGTGAGAGAACAAGCCCTTAGCACTTTGTCTGAGGACATGAGGATCTGATTAGCTGATAGACAATGTGCTACTTCAGATACGTTGGGGAAGAAGGGAGACCTATACCTGGCAAGCAGGGCAGCCCTGTACAGGAAGGGGACCCCCAGTACTGCTCATGGGTCTAAAGGAACCCATGGTGGGCATCATAGACTGCCACAAAGGAATCTGCCAGTAGCAGGGGAAGCCACTAGTCCAAGTACATGTCCAGGAGCTAGGGTTAAATGTTTTGAATGCAACCAGTGGGGCCATGTGGCATACAGATGTTCGTAGAGGCAAGGTGGGGAACCAAAGGTGAGGGAGCCACTAAGTGGGAAAGACAAAATGCTAATAGTAGGTTGTCTTGAGACAACAGGGTTACTAAACTACCATCCTGCAGATGTCCTAAGAGGGAAGGATTTGGATGAGGCAGTACCATATGCTTATGCAGTTACACACAGTCAGGCTAGGAGGCAAGCATGTGGGTCTGGTAGCCTGGGGGAGACCCAGACAGACTGCATACTTGCAGCCAGGACTGGTGAGGTGGTTACTTCAGGTAGTGAGCTACGCTGTAGCAGTGAGACTGAAGGTGAGCCACAGCTGCTTGTGGGTACTGATGTGCCCATGGACAGAGTGACTGCAAAGGTAGAGGTGAGTAGTATTACCCAGGCTGACAGTGAGGCACCACTGTTAGAGGATGCCAGACTTCCTGTGGAAGGGGAGCTGGGAAGGCTTACAAGGAGTGAGTTGAGACAGGCTCAGCTCTCAGACCCTACATTGCAAGGCCTGAGGAAGGTAGCTAGGGAGGCACCTGATTCTCAAGGAAAGGGAGAATCTGTATACTGGGACAAAGGGTCACTGTACAGAGAGTGGACCCCTGAGGGAGAGCTAGAAGATGACAGAGTACAGCAGTTGGTAGTGCCTAGAGCCTACCATCTGGTGTTTCTAGCCATAGCCCATGCTATTCCCTTTGCAGGTCATATGGGCATACAACGTACAAAGAGGCATATTATGTAGAACATCTATTGGCCTGGACATTCCAGAGATGTAACAGGGTACTGCAGGACCTGTGAGCAGTGCCAAAAGGTAGGCAAGGCAGGAGACAAGGTGAGAGCTCCTTTGATGCCTTTGCCTGTGATTGAGGAGCCATTTCAGAGGGTAGCTATGGATATTGTGGGTCCTCTGAGTACCACAAGCTCCACAGGGAAAAAGTATATCCTAGTGGCAGTGGATTATGCTACACGATACCCTGCGGCAGTGGCTTTTTCTTCCATTGAGGCAGAGAAGGTAGCAAATGCTTTGTTAGAGATTTTCAGCAGGGCAGGTTTCCCAAAAGAAATACTGACTGACAGAGGTGTCAATTTCATGTCAGATCTGCTGGCTTGTCTGTGGAAGTCCTGTGGGATGAAGCACATGAAGACCACCCCCTACCATCCCCAGAATAATGGTCTTGTTGAGATGTTATACTCTACAATCAAGCCCATGCTATGGGCATTTGCAGATCAGTTTAAGAGGGAGTGGGACAAATATTTGCCCCATCTGTTGTTTGCTTACAGAGAGGTTCCCCAAGAATCCACAGGTTTTTCACCCTTTGAGTTGCTGCATGGGCATAGAGTGAATGGACCTCTAGATTTAATTCGAGATGAGTGGGAAGGTGATTGCGAGTCTTACAAGGATACTGTTGTGGCATATGTCCTAAACCACAAGACAAGGCATAGGGAACTCATGGGCTTGGCCCAGGAGAGCCTGACAGAAGCCCAACAACAGAAAAAGGTGTGGTATGATAGAAATGCTTGAGCTAGAGAGTATGCTGTGGGGCAGCAGGTAATGGTTCTCATTCCTGTCAGACACAACAAGCTGCAAGCAGCATGGTTGGGACCCTACAAGGTAGTAAGAAAGATAAGTGATGTTAACTACATGGTGGAACTGCTAGGCAGAAGGCAGGGGCACAAATTGTACCATGTTAACATTATGAAACCTTACCATGATAGGGAGGCCCTTGTGCTGTGCATTTGCAGTGGATTGCAGGAGGAGTCTGAGGGAGATCTGGGGACTGCTCTCCTCAGTGAGGCATGGGCTGACACCTCAGTGGAAGGGGTAGCAATGTCCCAGAAGCTATCCCCTACCCAGGTTTGAGAAATCCGAGCAGTGTTGCAGGAATTTGAGGACATGTTCACTGAGAAACCAGGGTGCACCCATCTGGTGCAGCACCAGGTGGACACAGGACCCCAAAGGTCTATTAGGCAGGCCCCTTATAGAGGGCCTGAGAGAGTCAAACAGACTCTGAGGGAGGAGGTACAGAAGATGTTGGAACTAGGGGTGATTCAAGAGTCCAACAGTCCCTGGGCCTCCCCAGTGGTGCTGGTGCCAAAGAGAGATGGCAGCACCAGGTTCTGTGTGGACTACAGGAAATTAAATAGTTGCACAGAGTCGGATGCTTGCCCAATGCCTAGGACAGATGAGGCCCTAGAGCAGCTGGGTGGGGCTAAGTATCTTACAACAATTGATCTTACCAAGGGTTACTGGCAGGTGCCCTTGACTCCCAGTGCTAGAAAGAAGTCAACCTTTGTGACTCCGTTTGGCTTGTATGAGTTCACAAAGATGCACTTTGGGATGAAGAATGCCACAGTGACTTTCCAGAGGCTGGTAGATCATATCCTCTCAGAGGCAGGAGGGTTTGCCCTTGCTTACCTAGATGATATTGCTATCTGCAGCCATTCCTGGCCAGAGCACCTTCAGCATGTCAGGGGGTGCTGGGCAGACTACAGAGGGCAGGGTTGACCATTAAGCTAAGCAAACGTCAGGTGGGCATGGCGGAGGTCTCCTACCTAGAACATAGAGTGGGGAGTAGTAAGATAAGGCCAGAACCTGCCAAAGTGGAAGCCATTCAGGAATGGCCTGTACCTTTTACTAAAAAGCAGGTGAGGGCATTTTTAGGGAAAGCAGGGTACTACCGAAAGTTCGTCCTCAGTTATAGTACCATAGCTGCTCCCCTCACAGACCTGACAAGGAAGAACAGGCCAGATAAGGTAGCGTGGACCCCAGCATGTGAGCAGGGATTCCAGAAGCTTAAAGAAGCTTTAGGAGGAGCCCCTGTGTTAGCCAGTCCAGATTACTGCAAAGAATTTGTTGTGCAGGTGGATGCTTCAAACCATGGGGTGGGGGCTGTACTTAGCCAGATTTCTTCAGAGGGGGAAGAGCACCCAGTGGTTTATCTCAGTTGTAGTCTCCAACCTGGGGAGGAATTCTATGCAGCTGTAGAAAAGGAATGTCTAGCCATAGTGTGGGCACTGCAGAAACTTCAGCCTTATCTGTATGGAAGGAAATTCACTGTTATGACAGATCACAACCCCCTAACATGGTTAAACAGAGTCAGCCAGCAAAATGCCAAGTTGCTAAGATGGAGCCTGGGATTGCAAGCATATGATATGTCAGTGCAGCACCGCAGTGGGAGTAGCAATGCCAAGGCAGATGGGCTCTCAAGACAGGGAATGGGGTAGGTATATGCAGATAGACCTAACCCTTTCAAGTGGCGTTTCTTAAGACTCACTTGAAAAACTAGCTTGAGTTCTCCAAGAGGGAGAAATGTGAAGACTTGTAGAGAAATCTGAAGGCTGCCAGCCTAGCCAGATAGGATTTTATACATAATTCTGTAATTTCTAAATATGAATGTTGAATTACAGGCTTATTTTCTTAAATGAAAGAATATGCTGTGAAATGTTGAACTCAAAACAGTGTAGCAATATTGCCCTCTGCTGTAAAGAAAGCTAAGTCAAGCATTTCTTGTCTGTCCTTTGAAACTGAAATTATTTCATGACTGTCTTTGATGTTTAGAATTCGGCTCCGGCAAGGCTAAATGAAGGCTTTCTGTCTATTGTTTTAAGGCTAAAGTTAATGACCAGAATTTACAGGTGGAATGTCCTTTATTGCTCTGGTTTCTGCCTAGGTGTAAAAGAATGTAAGTGCAGTTTCTGTCAGCCTGGAAACACCAGGAAAGTATAAAAAATGATGTAATGGGAATCACAACTGCAATAGCAATTTAAACAGAGAGGATCAAAAGGCATTAAGCATTTTTGTCTTGAATATCCAACTCACAGCACTGTCTTGCTCATATGTAAGTTATCTTAGACTTGTGTTTTCTTTTAGAAATAGCTAGGAACTAGAAAGATTAGACTAAGTGTTTTTCTGTGATGTCAGAACTGTACTACTGAATTATTTTAAGTATTTCTATATGATCTCTGAACTCTTGACTAGCCATGTGTAGTAAGAAGTATTATCTTGTGTTTTTATTATTTATTATTAAATATTTTAAAACCTTTCAACCGTGGCTGTTTTGTGTAGAGATAATTTAAGCTCTTAAGAGTACTTGCATGCCTTTGGTAAAATTGTACAAAGCCACTCTAATAGCTTTAGCCCTGGGCTGTACTACCAATTGGATAACAATATTGCACAGTAATAAGTGGACACCCTTTTAAGGTCCTTTGAGTAGCTGATAAGTATTAGTGAGTGGTGGCAAGTGGAACTACCGGATAGTCTGGGAGAAATGGGCACAGCTGGAGAAACTATGCCAGCCTTCCCCAGGTGTGTCTGTGTGGTTATATAAACTCTTATCTCAAAGTGCATGTGTGTGTGTGTGTGTGTGTGTGTGTGTGTGTGTGTGTGTGTGTGTGTGTGTCTGTGTGTGTGTGTGTGTGTGTGTGTGTTAGCTACTTGGGCAGGGACACAAAGCACTGGTTGGACAGAGAGGGTGCTAGAGGTTTTAGCTTGCCCACTAGGCTGAGATCTGGACCCTATAGCTGTGCCAGAAAGGAGTCTTATTGGGGACCTGGAGAGCAAGGGAGCGACCAACCCCGGACTGACTGTGATCACTGTGTGCTGTTAAGGGAAATTGCACTTTATAGGTTCATAGGTTCATAGGTTGGTACTAGGCTATCGGCCCTAGGGCCTATACAAGCCTAGCCATAGCAAGTCCCTGGTTATTTCTTCCCACATTATTTACTTCGCTGGACCCCTGTCTAGCAGGGCGACTGATGTGATCCCCGGGGTGAATTTCCTTTCTCCCATCCAATCATCACGGTTCCTTTTGAAGAGGGCCAAAGAGGCGCTCTGCTTGACATGTATGGGCAGTCTATTCCAGAGTCTGGTGAGTCTCTGGGTCAGGAACCTATCCCTCCAGCATGTTTTGTTTATTGTGATGACAAGATTTAGATCCCTGGAGCGTGTGGCTCTGAGGGATTGGGATTTCTTTAAGCATAGCATGTCCAACAGCTCTGGGTTTGACATGGCCTTGTATGTTAAGCAGAGATCACCTCAGAGTAGATGATATGTGACAGAGTATAACTGGAGCTTTTTAAGGCGGTCAGCATAGGGTATCTGCTTTAAGCCTGTGATTCTTTGGTGAGGTATTTCTGTGGCCTTTCCAGTTGTTGCAGATGTCTTGAGAGGTACATACCAAATGGGGCGTTGTATTCTATAATGGGTCTAATGAGGGATGAATGCAGTGGGACAATGACCTCCTTTTTTCTGGATGAAAAGCCCTTAGTGATGTGGTGTGCCACATAGAAGGATTTCCTGACTGTTGCGGCAATGTGGTTATTGAAGGTGAGACCACTGTCCACCTGTGTCCCTAAGTCTCTTATCACACTTTCGGTGTTTAGTGTACTGCCACCTATGTGATAATTCATAGCTACATGTTTTTTCCCAAAGGGGATAACTATACATTTCTTGGCATTGAGCTTGAGCCCATGGCTCTGGCACCAAGCATCTGTTTCTGTAAGGCCCTTTTGTAGAGTATCCACATCATTTGGGGATTCAGTAATGGCTCCCAGTTTACAGTCATCTGCGAACTTTGTTAGCCAGAGTCCCTTAGTGTTCGCCTGTACTTCAGAGAAGTAGATGCCAAACAAGAGAGGTCCCAGGACTGAACCCTGAGGTACTCCACTTGTCACTTGTCTGGAGCTGGATTTGGAGTCGGCTACTTTTACAGTGTGGGTTCTGTCAGTAAGCCAGTTGGCAACCCATCAAATGAGGTAGGGATTAATGCCCAGCTTAGTAAGTTTATCTATGATTCCAGAGTGAGGGATGGTGTCAAAAGTCTTGGCAAGGTCCAGATACACTGCGTGGACTGCCTTACCCTTGTCCATGGCTCAGGAGACTGATTTGAAGAAGTCAATAAGGTTCAGGAGACAAGATCGGCCCTTCACGAAACCAAACTGGGTGGGGTCCAGTGTTTTAAGGTTGCCATTGTCTTTGTTTATAAGTTCCATGATAATACGTTCCATGGCCTTGCAGATCAGGCTCGTCAGACTAATGGGGTGATAGTTCCCAGGATCCAAGGTGGATCCCCCCTTGTGGAATGGGATAACTGTAGCTGTGCGCCACTCAGTGAGGTGAGGTGCCAATTCATTTTGTAGTTCATGTAGTACACAACCCAGGATGTCATCTGGTCCCATGGATGCTGTATTCTTAGCTTTGGAGAGTGCATTTTTTACCTGTGTGGCCATTATTACCGTAATTTGGCAATCTTCCAGTATTGAGATGGGCCATTTAGTGGGTGAGAGGGGGGTGAAGTTGGCACTGAATCGATCTACCAGGATATTGGCAATATCCTTGGGATCAGTATATTTAATGCCATTCTGTTGTAGCTCAGAGCAGATCTGAGCATTGCCATTTAGATTCTTGACATAGTTATAGAATGCCTTGTGGTTGTCTTTGGAATCTTTGGCAATTTTATCTCAGCTTCTTACTGAGGCTGGTAAGGGAGTTTTTTGCATCCTGGGATTTTCCTCTTTTCTGCAACAGTTCTTTCCTTTTGTTGTAAAGTTTGTTTATGGCAGGGGACCACCAGATTGGCTTCCTTTGTTTGGAAGACAGCATCTTGGTTCTATTTGGGATGGCACAATTCATGCATGAGTGGATGTGCTCATACAGTGCTTTAATGTAGGACTCAGCAGGCGAACTTTCAGTTCCCATCTGCATGGGTGTCATGAAGTTTGTAACTTCTGACTTGAGTAGCATGAAGTTGGCCTTGGAGAAGATTTTTATGGAGGTTTCCTTACTGGGGGGGTGGGGGTGGGATGTGGATGTTAAGGGTGATTAGCTTATGGTCTGACCTGACCAACAAGGGGGTGACCATAGGTGTGCAGCATTGATTTCCCATGTTCGTAATGACCAGGTCTAGGATATTGGAGCCCCTGGTGGGACTATGGATTAGTTGATCCAGGGCATTGGAATTTATGAATTCCAAGAACTGTTGGGCAAAGGTGTTGGTGCACAAATAGTTTTCCCAGTTAATGGCAGGGTAGTTGAAATCACCCAGTATTAGGGTGTTTGGTTGTATATTAATATATTCAAGTATGTTCAGAAAGGTGTAGTGAGAATCTTGGGTCAAGGTGGGGGATCTGTAGCAAGCTACAATTTGGATTGCAGTCTTACCAAGTGTTAGTTGCACTTGGAGAATTTCAGACACATTGTGTTGGGCAACTAACCTGGTGGTGTCAATATCCTTGGTGAATATGGACTCTCCTCCACCTTTAGTGTTTCGATCTTGGTTTGGTAGCCAAAGAGTGTGGTAAGAGTTGTAGCCTGGTATTGCAAGGGTGCTCTCTGGAGCCTTGAACCAGGTCTCAGTTACTGCACAGATATCAATGTTCTCCATTTTTAGGAGTGCCTCGAGAGAGTGCATTTTGAGGTTTAGACTTCTAGCATTGAGTAGCATTACCTTGAGATTTTGCAAGCTTGTACCTGTTACGGTGGTGGTTTTGTCCTTTGAACTTTGCCTAAAAAAGGCACTATAGGGGTGGCAAGAGCCTTAGCCAGTAATCTGAATCACAGGGGCGACAGGTGCAGACCATCTCTGGCAAAGCATTGTGGTCTGTTGATCATGTCTTCCCAGGCAGACAGATACTGCATCCCCTTTGAATGACACCAGAAGCTTAGCCAATTGTTGAAGTCAATCATTTTGTCCTTATATTGTGGTATCATTCTGGGCGAAGGCAGGATGCTACTCAGGGCTAGGGTCATACCTGCCTGGGCCACATGATCTGAGAGCTCTTCCATGTCTCAAGTCATTCACTCCAACATGGACAATGACAGAGTCATATTTGTACTTGTTGTGGTGTGACTTGAGTGCATGAGTTATGTGGTGGATCCTGGCACCCAACAGGCAGCTCACTGTAATTTTCTCTTTGTTCAGCCTGGTGAGTGGGACATCAGTGTGCCTGACTATAGAGTCACCTATGACTAAAGTGTTAGGTATGTTGTCTTGCCTTAGGGGCTGTTGCTGGGTGGCACACTGGTGTTGTGAGCTATGTGACACTTTGGTTGTGATTGGTGTTTGTTTGCATTTCAGCTTCGGAGGTCTTTGTTTCTTGGGCTAGGTTACAGTTAAGGGCCTCTGCATATGTGGATTTAGTGTTGCTATGTGTGGGTGTTGGTGGTGTGAGTTTAGAAGGGCTATGTGTTGCTTGAGGTGTAGTGCGGGTGTTAACTTTCTACTCTTGACTGTCTAGCACAATCTTGGGTGGAGAGAGCATTGCTTCCAGTTTGGCTATGTAAGTGCATCTCTCACAGGTTGTAGTGTTGGGTGGTAGGAGGAGAGGGTTGTCTGTGTACATGAGGCAATTGCTGCTTTGCCCCAGTATACCCAGATTCACCAGGTGGAGAGGAGAAGTCAATGGAAGCTGACCCTTGGACATGCCTGGTTTAGTGCTTTTTTTTTTTAAGTACAGAAGCTGTTTTCCCTTACCTTAGCAAGGGTCTTTGCAATTATAAGCTGTTTAGTGCCTATGATTAATTTCTCCTTATTAAAGGAGAGTTCAGTGCTTGTATCAGTTTAAGGTTTCCTAGTGTTTTCCAGCAGGTATTAGAGTAAGTGCTAGTCACAGGGATACTTAAAGGTAAGATGAAAAAAATAGTTTATCCTAAACACTGCAGTGTGCACTAGAGAAGTTCGATGTGAAAGTAGGTAACTTAAGTTTTACCTGTCTAAAAAGTTAAATTTTAGTGGAAAGTCATTATTTTTAAAACAGCAAGATAGATTGAAAGGGGGTGATCACTTTTATATTCCGGTACTATGGAATACAGTAGAATGGCCAATAAATTTAAATAGTTGAAGGGGAGTGAGTCCACAAAATGATAATTTTGTGCTTACTCACACAAGCCAGTGAAAGCAGAGAGGAAATGAGATATATGGTCAAATTAACATAAGAAGCAAGCAGCTAGAAAGACAGTGGTATTTAAGAACATGATAGTAAGCGGGTAGGGCGGTGGCGAAAAATTTCTGCCTGACTCACAAGAAACAGAGCTGTGGTGTCTTTTGAAGTTCTAATATGCAGTTAAAAGCAGAACACAAGTAAAACACAAGGTAAAGAAAACAAATCACAGCACTCAAAATATAAAAAGGCAATAAACCAATACAAAATACAACAAATAAAAAGCAAACCAACCTTACCCTCACAGCAAAGTGTAGCAGAGTCTGGGTGAGCCTTTCCAATAAAGCTCTGAAATGCTTTATTTTACCCCTTAAATAAAAGGTTTAGTTCCTAGCTCCACCCCTTCAGTTCACAAATGATTAACCTTAAGTGACCTCTTCTATCTTATGTATGAGTCCTTAATTGATCAGTTGTAATTTCTGCCTGACTCAAAAGAAACAGAGCTGTGGTGTCTTTTGAAGTTTTAATATGCAGTTAAAAGCAGAACATAAGCAAAACACAAGGTAAATACTGTGCGTATTTGTTATCCTTTCCTCATATATGAGATGTCCTCTCTGGTGTTAGTGGTGAGGATTGAGGCTCCTTGATTGCTGGGCCAGGGCACGGGCATCACAACAAGCCTATGGTTCATTTTAATATTCACAAAAGACATATGATTATTTACAAAATTCCAGATAGCTGGGCTGGCAGTGTCACATTTCTGTATAACAAATGACATATAATTATTTACAAAATTCCAGCTAGCTGGGCTGGCAGCATTTCGCTTTGTCACACAAGTAACTAAGGATGCTTACTAGTACAAATGCAGAAGTAAATCTTAGACTATGTAGTATTAAAAGTAGCAATAAGGCTAACAAGACATAACAGAAATACAGGAAGTAGTTAACAGTGAAACTTCAGGGCATGGAAGGGATAATATAATACAGTAAGCAATTATTAGTGAAACTTCATGGCATGGAAGAGACAATATAATACAGTAAGTAGTTATCAGTGAAGCGTCAGACCATGGAAGAGATAATATAATACAGCGAAATGTCAGGGCATGAAAGAGATAATATTATACAGTAAGTAGTTATCAGTGACATGTCAGGGCATGGAAGAGATAATATAATACAGTAAGTAGTTATCAGTGAAACTTCAGGACATGGAAAAGGGAAAAAGCAAAGCAATACAGAACTGCCTACACAGGCAAAAAAGGAGAGTCACAAAAGCAGTAGCTGAAAAGAGAAATTAATAAAGTGTAGGTTGACAGCAAGAGTATGGTGGTAGAGCATAACTCATTAATAGAGAAGGAAGGGAAGGGGAAAAATTAAAGGGTAGTGAACGCTATTTTATAATAGTTCTGAAAAACAGCCAAAAAGCAAACAAATAAGTACTGGCCAAGCAGAGAAGAGACATTAAATTAGGTACCATTTTGAACAGACCATGATTAGGATAGCAGAACAAACAAGTAACTTCCCTTTACACTGAGTAAAAAGATAAGTCTGTAAGCTTTTGCAGTGCTGGATGTTGTATTTTCTCTGCTACATTTTTGGGTAGTGGGGTGCTGCAGTCCACGACTATCTGTAATATAACAAAAATTCTATGGTTATCTGTTGAAGAAAGATATATAAAAGTAAAGGAGAGAAAATAGAACAATGTTAGGGTATAGGCTGGGTACTATAGCACAATGAGAAGGGGGTGATTTAGAAGAAGACATGGTACATATGCAGACAGTGAGAGCTAAAGAAAGAAAGAGCATTAATAAGGATAATTGGAATTAGATTTACAGTATATTACTAAGACAGGAAAGTAGTTTAAGATCAAGAAAGAGGAGCACGGAAAAGGGCATAGAGGGTATTTTGTGAATGTCCTGAGGTTAGATATGCAACAGGTGACATCCAGCAAGGTGACTTATAGGGGCATGGCAGCACTACTGGTCCAAGCAGGTATTAAAAGAAAAAAATAAGTAGATGAGCAAAGAGACATAGTCCAAAACAAGTATAAACAGAACAGTAAGCAGTGCAGTAATTCACAGAAAGTAAAGATTGCATACAGATTTAAAAGCAGTTTAGCAATACAACCAAGCAAGTGTGTCAGCTTGTCAGCGGAAGTCCTGCTTAGATATAGGCAGCAATGTGATACTAGTGATTGGTCTTCAGTAAGGCAGTAATGTTGTGCAGTACAAAACTAAACTGCAAGGAGTATAGAAAGCAGGCTACTAATATTGCAAGGCATGGTGGGAGCAAATAACAAAACAATACACAGTGCTAACAGCATAATTCACATTTGAAAACAAGTAGTTCCAGAAAACAATTTATGTTTGGTCTATATATGTATGCATGCTATTTACGTTTTATTGATGACATCTTTATTATGTGGGAAGCTGACACCTTGCAGCTTGGAGATTTTATCACTTACCTCAATCAAACAACCACCTTCCTGAAGTTTACCTCTTCCCATAGCTGTACTTCAACCATTTTCTTAGATATGCAGATTTCCAAGGCCATCAACAATAACAGAATCGCCACTGATCTATTCAGAAAACCAATGAGGGTTAACTTGTTACTCCACAGTAAAAGTCTACATCCTACAAAAACCAAGTATAATGTAGTGAAGTCCCAAGGCTATAGATTAGCTAGAATTACCACAAAGATGGAACCATTTTTGAGAAACCTGAACAACTTAGAGAATGATTCACTAGTGAGAGACTATGAAAGTCAGATATTAAAAAACATCCCGGAACCCATTATAGAACTGAAAAGGACTGAAGCACCTTCACTCAACCTCCCCAGTAGAAAAATGTTAAGTAATTCCACAGAGAATAACAAATGCAAAAATAGCTGCATCCTGACATATACTTTGGATTTTCACAGTATCACAAATATTATTGAAGAAAACTGGGATATTGTCACAGGAAACCCTTTTCTGGTTAACATCTTAGGTGAAGCCCCATCATTTGGTTATAGGAAGGCCAGGGACATTAGAAGGTTTGTTGAATTTAAACTTAGACCATATGAGAAAAGCACTAAAAGATGCAAAACTAATTGCACATTTTGTATATTTATATAGCAAGGTGATAGTTTTTATTGCCCTTATTTAAAGAAAATCATTAAAACCAGTGCAGGGGATGACTGTAACACTACAAAAGTAATTTACAGGGCCCAGTGCAATGAATGTGATGCATTCTATGTGGGCAAGACTGTAAATAAACTCAAGTGTAGGATTTCATGTCATCTGTCAGAAATCCGCTCTGGATGTAAAAATAATGCACTAGCCAAACACCTTTCTCTTCATAAAAGACACACAGGTTTTAAATTCCAGATCTTGGATCACATAGACATGGGTGATCTTAAAGGAGACATCCCGAATATTCTGGAGAAACATGAACTCATGTGGCAATTAAAGCTGAACTCTTTTAGGAAGCCTGGACTAAACTACTACTGCTCAATTAAAAGTGCACTGGAACTTAAAAAATTGCCACATTGTTTACATGACTAATTGTATTTTACTTTATTCTACCAGTTGGTTTTAAATACCATTTTAAATCAGTTGTAATTTAAGTGTATATTTTGTTTCCATCATCATACATACATTTTTTCTTATTTTTATTTATTTAGTTGTTTTTTTTCTGGTTCTTTTCTCTTTTTTCCACTTTATTCAAATGATGTGTAATAACAATACTAACTAATTATACAATTATATATATACTTTATAGATTTTTTAGGGTTCTTGTACACAGACGTGAAGAAGTCCAGAAGGACGAAAGTGATCTTTGTTAACAATAGGTTATGAAAATAGAAATTGATTTTTACATGCAAAATGTATATGTATATATTTATATATATATTTTTATGTCCAAATGAACTAAGGTTGATATATTTCCAGCCATGCAGTATATTGTCTTGGATAAAATCACAGACTTAATAATCTACTTAATTCTTCTTCTTTCTTCTTCTTTTGGCTTTTTCCCGGTTAGGGGTCGCCACAGCAGATCTCCTGTCCGCTCATTATTGGCAGTGGAGTTTTACGGTGTCGAGTTTCTACTTAATAATCTGGTTAAATAATAGGTACCACATAATTATAAATTTTATTTAAAGTATATAAGGGTTATATTATTATGACAGCTACTAAGCAGGGCAGGACCAGCTTGAATGTCATTCTGATGGGGGAAGGGATGTGAATTTAACATGTGTATCAATAACACTTTGTTTTACAGCAAAATAAGCCACTCCCATGCCTAATAAAAAGTATATATATATTTAGAAAGCTTGTGAGGAAATTATTACTCTATTTTTGTTACTTGGATCGCTTGTCTGTGTACTTAATAAAGGATTTTCGACTGGAAACAGATTGCCTGCTTACTTGGATTATTTTTGAATACTTAGTAATGCTATACAATTATATATTTTCTATTATTATTTTTTGATTTGTTTTGTTTTGACTTAAGACGAGTTTAAGTTTGCTACTTCTACTACTGTTGTCTGATCTGATTAATATACAGTGATTAACTAGAAATATATGGACTGAAACTCTTCCACACAGAGAAGTTTCTTACACTGTTTTATATGTATATATACATACAGACTTGAGACTCTGCCCAAGCTAGTCCAAGACTGCCTGAAACCGGTCCATGTGGATAAGTGCACTATGGTTGTTAAGAATGCAATAAACAAATGCATAAATACAAACAAACAAACAAATACAAAAATAAGCAAACCTATGTGTTTACTGTTGTATCTTTGCCATATAGTTCTTTTTTCTATATTAGCAATTCTTGTACATGTGGAAACTATCAGATAAGGTTATTCTTGTAAAAGGGCCTCTGACACAGTTAAATTAACCCATTTACATACAACTGAAAAATAAGGGACTGCTCACTGTAGCAATATTTTCCTTTGCAATTTTCTCCTGACTGCATATCTCTTTTGTTTCCTACTGTCTTGATGCAAGAATACAGTGCTCCATTTCAGCCCAATAATTCTGGACTGAGTCACATGTCTAAAGCTTTTGACAGAGTTAAATACAATGATAAAATAATGCTAAACATGCAATTAACTTGCTACAGTGATAGAAACACATTTAGACCAAGGTCACTAAATTTTAAAGCATTTTCCAAATTTGTTAAAGCATTCCTTGTACTTAATAGCTAAAGCCCCTGACTTAGATTTCATATAAATCTGACATTAGAGCACTTAAACAATTGCATCAAAACTATTATCAGCCGTAAGTGGCTAACAAACATAAAAACAGATGTATTCTCTACTTGCATGTTTGTATAATGTCCCTGCCCTTCTGACATCAACTGTCAGTCATCTTGGTGCTCTTTAGTTAGCAGTAAATAATAAAGAAAGAAAGAATAAACAGAGGGAATAAGACACTGTCAAATAACCACAACAAATCACACATTACATTTTGAACCGGAGTTTGTGGCAGGGGAAAGGTTGGTGCTTCATAGCCTGTATGGTCACCTCCTGGATTCTGGGTAAACATCAACATCTGGCATGCTGCTATTAAATGTTAACCATATTTTAGAGGTCAAAGTAACTACAGATTTTTAGTTTACCTTAGAAGCATATGGTGGTAAAATTTGAAATCAAGTACATGTGTAAAAGGTCATGTGGGATTTGTTTACATGCAGCAAAATCCTCAGAAGGTGCTTCCAGTTAAAACCAGATTTTAAAACAACCATTAAATGCAAGCACTGACTTTCTGTAATTAGAATTATGTAAACATTTGTTTTTCAAGATTGTCTCAAAGTGTTCTCGGAGGTTCTTTCTACAAAATGGTGATTTAGAGTTTTATTGCGTAACAACAGTAAGGTGTGTTACACTTTTGTTATTCTTGATCAGAATATAAAAAGATTTGTATTTATAGCACCTGGTAAAATTGCCTCTCAGGACTTTAATTGATTCTCAGAAACCAAAAAAAAAAGTATCAGCAAGGGATGGGCATGTGTGGTGAAAAGAGTACAGCGTTATTCCAAAATGGCCATGCATTTATGCTTTCCTTGATGAATAACCAAATATCTATCCTGTGTTTGCCATGAGACGTGTTCCATTTCAAATTATTCATTTGCATGTAAATGCCATACTCATACATTATTCCATTTTATAGTCTGTGACTACTTGAGACAAGGAAACAAATGAAAATATAAAAACAAAGAGTCCTACCAATTTCCCCTGTCTTCTACTCTATGGTTTCAGAAATTAATATGATTGAAACACATCTGGGTATCATCATCTGTTATGCATAACTGAGGCTGCATTTCCTGACTGAATAATGATTATTTCCCCCACTCAGTACTCTGATGTAGACTTGTATTAAATATTTGCACGTTCAGGTTAGAATTACAGGTAGAAGCCTACTGGTTCTGTATTTAGCATCCTGATTTAACACACAAGAGTCCTCCATACTGCCCTCATTATCTTGCCCTCGCAATAACCTGGTACAAATGTATGGATATTTTGTTAATGTGCATGCAATGTGTATACAGATCCTGACTGTGAAAGCCTAGGTGGAACCCAACTTTACCACTTCCGTGTTTGTAGCACACTGTGATCACTGCTGGTTTATAATGGCACATTAAAATTAATAAAAGAGCTTCTTTACAAAGTGTTGGCGCTGTCTCTCATTGAATGCTATAAGTTTCAGGGTAGTTATGAGAACCAGAGCAACAGAGTAACCACTTAGGGATATCCAGTTCACTTGTTCCCCAAGGAAGAATTAAAAAGCTGGCAGCTACAGAAAGATGGTCCAAACAGAAAAGAAAGCTCCATGTCCAACACATCTGGAGTTTATAAATCACTCTTGATTGCCTTCAATTATACTTCAGGGAGAGTTTTACAAGAAAAAATGAATGCTCTCAAAAACTGCTGACAAATTTCTTTAGTGTTTCTATCATGCCCTGCCAAGTCCCATCCTCAACCCTTTTTTGCACATGGGGTTGGGGTGTAATTTCAACAGCAACAATCATTTACAGCCAAGGATCACTAGAGCACCCGGAGGGAGCCCACACAAATGTAGGGATGACATGCAGACTTCACACAGAAGGCAGCCCACCTGAGAATCAAACCAGACAACCTCTTCCTGTGAGGTGACAATGCTAACCACTGTACTGCCCGTAAATTGCATTCTGTTATGGTAAACATCTGAAATGTTTTCAGGCTTGCTTCAGGTCTTAACTTTCATTTTGTATTAAACTAGGGAAAAACACTATTTGGTGATGTTTTCTGCTGCAAGAACTTTCAGTCAAATAAAAATGTTTGTCTCAGACAAAGTAAACTTTTCCTTAGTGCCTATAGACTCTACTTAACAACAGTTCTCAAAGAAATGGTTACTTGAAAATGCCAATATTTTTCTACCACCTGCAAAAAAATGAAACCTTTACTTTGCTACATGCAAAGGCATTTAGTAATGACAGCATGAATTGTCCTGTCAGGCTTTATAAAGCTGCAAATTTTGAAAATGCTGCAAGTACTAGGATAAAGTAATAAAGCAAACACTGAGACCAGAAATGTTAACAGGTTGGCTATTCAGGCATGGAAGGACTGAGTGAGATTGAAAATGATCAGACAGAGAAGGTCTGCAGACAAGATGGGTTGAAAAATGTTAAGGTGGAGAAAGATGGAGGACAAGAGAATATAGGTAAATGTTTTCAGAGTAGTACAGGCAGGTAGAGTGGCACAGAGTAAGGTGAAGGGAGAAAGTGGGAGACATAGTCAAAAAAAAAGAAGATGATAAGGAGATGAAAGCTAGAGTGGCAAGTGAGATGCAAAGAGCAATGACAAGTGATAATGGGGATACAGAAGAACATGCAGTCAAGCCGAAAGCAACTGTGAAGATAGATGAAGGCTGCCAGCCTAGCCAGATAGAATCTTGGAGATAATTCTGTCATCTGTAAATACTAATGTAAATCACAGGCTTGTTGTCTTAAATGGTAAAAATAGTGTTACATGTGGAACTGGGAAAAAGATGTAACAACAGTGCACTCTGCTGGCAGAAAGCTGACCAAGTAAAGCATGTTGTGACCCTTTGATCTAAACACGGTGCCAAAATGTCTAAATGAAGGCATTCTTTCTATTGTTTTAACAAAGAGTTAAATTGCTAGATTTAAACATGCAAATGTATTTTTATTGCTCTGCTTCCTGACAAGCTGCAAGATAACAAAGGGAGATGTTAAGAATGTAAATGTAGTTTCTGTTCGTCTGGGAACCCAGGGAAGTGTGAAGAATGATGTAATGTGAACCAGGAATGTGATTTTAAAAACAAAGAGAATCAGAGAGCATTAAGCATTTTTGTCTTGACCATCCAACGCATCAGCACTCTGCCTTTGCTCTATATGTAAGTTATCTTAGACTTGTGTTTTATCTTAGAAATAGCTAGTAACTAGAAAGGTTGGGCTAAGTGTTTTTCTGTGATGTCAGAACTGTACTACTGAATTAATTTAAGTATGTCGCTGTGATCTCTGAACTCTTGACTAGCACTGTGTAGTAAAAAGTATTGCCTTATGTTTTGACTATTTGTTATTAAATATTTTTAAACCCTTTCAACTCCGGATGTTTTGTGTAGAGATAATTTAAGCTCTAGAGTACATTGCATAGTTATAGTGACTACTGTCCAAGTCACTCCAAATAAGCCTTGACTGTTCAGGCGCACTTACCTATTTGGATAATAATATTGCACAGTAATAATTTGACACCCTTTCATAAGGGCCTTTTAGTAGATGATAAATATTAGCTGGGTGGTGGCAGTGATTTCTACTGTATAGTCTGGGAAAAAGGGGCACAGCTGGAGAGTCTGTGCCAGCCCTTCCCAGGAGTGTCTGTGTGGTTGTATAAACTCTTTTCAAGGTGCGTGTGTGTGTGTGTGTGTGTGTGTGTGTGTGTGTGTGTGTGTGTGTGTGTGTGTGTGTGTGTGTGTCTGTGTGCTACTTGGGCAGGGACACGAAGTACTGGTTGGACAGAGAGGGTGCTGGAGGTTTTAGCTTGCCCACTAGGCTGAGATCTGTACCCTATAGCTGTGCCAGTGGGGAGTCTTATTGGGGACCTGGAGAGCAAGGGAGCGACCAGCCCCAGACTGACTGTGATCTCTGTCTGCTCTTAAGGGAAATTGCACTTTACAGTGTGTATTTGTTATCCTTTCCTCCTATATGAGATGTCCCACACTGGTGTTAGTGGTGAGGATTGAGGCTCTGTGATTGCTGGACCAGGGCATGGGCATTACAGCAACACTGCAAGCTGAGCATCAGGGAAGTGGGCAGACAGCGACACTCAGTCAGTGACAAGAGACATACCACTCAACCACTTACTGAAAGAAATTTGGACAAAGCCTGACATAATGGGGGGACAAACTCCCAAAAATAGGGACACATGAAGAGTACACTGAGTATCTGCTATTTATTTATTTATGTATTGTTGAAAGTGTTTGTCCCACTAGCTCCATAGTCTAATTATAGTTGATAACCAAAGAAGTATTCATACTGACTAGGAGAAATGTGTCTGAGGCAGAGAAAATTACCCCATTTTTTGATAGATGCCATAGGATCTTTTGCCTCTATCTGAGCTAACACCATCTTAAACAGATGGGACCTTGGTTTAACATTTTATCTCATGGATGACACAATCAGGAGTACAACACCCTCCAGATGTTGCATTATACTGTCAGTACTGTATGTCATATTCTGAAAATTTGAAATACAACTTTTTGAGATTGCAGTTCTCAATCCCAAAACTTTGATGGCTTATCCTACTGATTCTGTGAAAAGCATAACATATCTAGTATAGCATAGGGGTTTGACAGTGAAAAACATGAACTGGCATAATCTCAAAAGGATTAATGAAAAGAAGCTGTCTTCCTCAAAAACCAGGAGAATTCAAAATACCTGTCATAGATTGCCTTCCAGAGCTCTATAAACTGAAGTTCCAAAATTAAAAACACTACTTCCGTGGATACAGACAATATCCCTGGATGCCTGCTGTAAAGTGTATAGGTCCTACTTAATAAAACCCCTCCATCAACTCTTCAGCCTGAGTCTCTCCACTTGGTATGCCACTGAGAAGTGGAGTTTGGCAGTTTTGGTCCCCTTAAATAGAGATGGTCCCTCTACTCACCCTGAGAATTACAGTCCTGTTAGTCTCATTAGTATTATCTGCTAGGCTTTGGAATGTACTATGAACAAACAAATTAACTATGATACAGGCAATCTTATATCCTTGGATAAACATCAGTTCGAGTTTATAAAAGGCAGAGTATGCCTGAGTTCTTTGAAAGAGTTGCTTTTGCAATTGATAAGGGATATACAGTTCACACTGCATATTTAGACCTTGTCTAGGCCTTTGAGACAACCCCCTTGCTGGAATTATTGACAAACTCTTCCGACTCACATTAATCAATACATAGTTCACTGAATTGCAGACAGGTTCTCTGGCAGAATCTATACCATTAAGACCAGGGGCATCTGCTCTAGACAGAAAATTGTCACTAGTGGTGTCCCACAAGGCATTGTCCTGGGTCCCCTCCTGTCTGGTATATTTTTCTGTGAGATACAAGCTGACATTAAGAGACTTTGGTTAGCCAAGTTTGTCGATGATGATTGCAAACTGGGGGAATGGGGAATCAAACCCAATCCCATTTTGATACCTTGATGCATTATTCATGGACTTACCCTTAAAACCAAGAAATACAGCATCATCTCCTTTAGTAAATCTTGAATCACTACTACTACTTACCATGTAGGTACCATTCCACTTAAATGTGACATAGTCATCAGGGACTTAGGTACATGTGTTGATAACAGGATCTCCTTTGACCACTATATCTCTGTGGTAGTTAGAAAATTCTTCTACATTACTTAGTTTATCCTTCATGGCATCTCTTCAAGGTCCAAATAAGTTGTGGTTCCACTTTATTCATCACTTATTAGGCCCACTTAAGCCAGCTTGAGAAATCTCAACATTTCCTCACCAAAATAATTGTGGGCTTCAGAAACCTTAGTTAGTATGGTAGACTAAAAGTTCAGTGTCATAAAAACTCCTGATGGATGATCTCTGCTTAGCTTGCCATGTTATGAATGACCCAACACTCTTTGAACTCCTTCACCTAAACAAACAAGAGGTAAAGCAAAAACCCATTCTAGAGATGCACCCCTGGATTCTGCAGGATTAGTGCAGCAGCTCTAGCAGGCAATATGTCTGCCGTGCGATCCAGGAATAGCATGCAGGGGCGTGCACAAGCGCTCCTGCACTAGTCCTGCACGGACTGAGCCCCTGTATGCAAATTACCCTATTTTAAGGAGAAATTCCTGCAAATGAGATTAATTTGTGATCCAGGAAGCTGGAAACCAGCCGTGCAGGACTAGTGTAATCTGCAGAAATGTACTTGGTTAGTAACCGAGTACATTTCTGCAAATTCCAAAACGGAGCCGTGACAGCTCCAAATAAATGCTGCATATCAGTCAGGAAGCATGCCAATTGCCAAGTATAAGGCCATTGGCATTGAAAACAGCTTAATTAATAATTAATTTTTTTTAGCCAATCTCGGCTGTTTAAGCATAGGGCAGCAGCACGCAAACAGGATCAGGGGGAAAATAAGAAAATAAACCTAAAATAAGCATTCTAACTAACATCACTATTCTGACTTTAAAGTCAATGGCAGGCAGAAGACAACATGGCCAGTGAGTAGTGGTTGCTAAAGGGGAAGGCTCAGTGTGAGACATGTAACTATGCATTAGCAGGCAACCCTGTGCAAAAGGGGAATGATAGTGAATCCCAGTTTCCCCAGCTAGTCAAGTCCCAACAGTGTAAGAGCAGGAATAGCTTGGTGCAAGCCTAGGATTTAGCTGACATCATGGGGGTGTGTGTGTCATGCATACTGTAAATGGATTGGAACCTTGTGGCTCAGGGTTGCTTCTAGCTAAGCACAGCTAAACAAAGGGATGTGTCTGAGTCTGCCTAGCACTCTTTACATCCCCTAAGCAGATGTGCATGCCACGCACTGAGTTTTAAAAAAAAAAAAAGGTAAACCAGGAAATTACAGCTCTGTGCACATTTGAGCACTGTGTTTGCACGGCATGCCCCTGGGCTTAAACAGGAAGACAATGGGAAGGGAAAACAGCAGTAGGAAGTTAATCAAGGAGAACTAGCATAGCTGGCAGGTGAAATGTATCAGACTCAGCCAGTTACACAGGCAGCAGACCAGCCCAGCCCAGAACACTACTATAAACTATGCAAACACTTTTCCCTCTGTTTTTTCCCATACTCTACACCACTGGTGTATACAAGCGGGGAACTTTTAACAAACAAAACTACAAAATGATAGGGGCTGCAGTAGACAACATACAACATGTGCAAGAGGCTGAGGCTGATGAGGATGTGAATGCTGCCGATCAACACACAGTGAGGAGATGGAGAAGAGTGTACAGACTCAGGGTAATCTACCAGGGGCTACATGAGCTAGAGATAGTGCAGCACTATAGGGTGGACATGGACCTTCTACAGCAAATTGTTGAGCTGTGCCGGCCATGCCTGACGCACCAAACTGACCGAGGGAAACCATCCCAGTGGATACCAAGGTATATGTAGGTCTAGGAATACTAGCCGCAGGTACCTCCCAAAGCTCAACTGGGGATATCATGGACATCTCACAGGCATCAGCATCCAGAGTATTCCACCAGTTCCTGGATGCCATGTCAGCACATGCCAGTGAGCACGTATATTTCCTCAACACCCGTGAGGTGTTAGCCAGCAATATGTGTCTCTTCCAGAATACCCTGAGGTAGTGGGTGCTATAGACTGCACGCACATATGCATCAAAGCACCACAGGGTACGGCCTACATCAACCGCAGGGGCCTCCCCTCCATCAACTACCAGGTTGTGCGTGATGCCCAGAGCATTATAATGAATGTGTGTGCTGGCTGCCCTGGAAGCTATCACAATTCCCACATCTGGCATCTGACGCAGCTGTACCAGAGATTTGCCAGTGGGGACATCCCCTATGGTCACCTAGTGGGGTTACACACTGGAGCCATGGCTGATGACACCCATCAGAATTGCACACACACCTGAACAAGAATGTCATAATGAGGCACACACACAGACCAGATTATAATAGAGTGTGTGTTTGGGATGCTCAAGTCATGGTTCCGATGCCTGGACACATCCAGTGGAGCCTTGTAGTACTCACCAGCTACATGTACTCAAATTGTTATGGTATGTGCCATGCTACACAATATGATCCTGCAGAAATAGCTGCATCAGGAACAGCACAGGGCAGGTCCACATACCCCACACCAATGCCAAGGCATGCACAGAGTGACTCGGAATAGGAACAACCTGAGCCTGCCCCAGTAGGTGGATGGAGGCATGCCCAGTATGCCCTGGCCTTGCCAAAGAGGCAACACATAGCACATACACTGACACAGTAGGGACCCAGAGAATGACATCTCTCTCTGACTTGCACATACAGTAAAAGGGATGCCATACATGACACTACCTGTGCTAAACCATATATAGGGAGTGTACTATGTGCATCCAACATAAGTAGTACTCGAGCACCATCCTCAATTCTGGCACACCCACAAGGTAAGTCAATCAACCTACCAATTGCCAAATAGAGTAGAATGTGTCATTACCTGTATCTATGGTATGGATGTGGGCATGCAAGGGAATTGGGTGGCTAAATGTTATGGTAGCAAATAGTAGACACCCATAGTGGCATCAATACATCTGTAACACATACTAGAGTCACCATAGGTGCCAGTACTGCACAGGGTGACAAAACCCACTGCAGGAAATGTGCTGGGTGACGTGTGTCCATATGACTCACACATGCCAGTCAGGGAGGTTCACATAACGAACAACAGTCTCAGCCAGCAGGACAGGTGTAGACAAACCCAAACAGTGCCTGTGCTATGGCCTCTGAATGATGCCTGTGGGTAACCTCCTCCCCAGGCCTACACAGACAGACAACAGCAGGTCAGGCAGTGGGATGTCAGTTCTGAAGGGTAGGAAGTCAGACACTAATATGTAGGACAACCAAAGCTAAGACCTGTAGTACACTGAGATGCCTCTAGTCAGTATAATAGGTTAGAATACAGAATGAAATGGAGTACCTGACACACCAGTACAGTCATAGCAAATGTGTGCAAGTGCCAGGTGCCCCTCCCATATTATGTAGAAATGTAGAAACAGTCAGGTGTGTCCCCCCAATCCTGTGTAGAAATGTAGTAACAGTCAGGTCTGCCCCCCACCAATCCTGTGTAAAAATGTAAAAACAGTCAGGTGTGTCCCCCCACTCCCATGTAGACATGTAGAAACAGTCAGGTGTGCCCCTACCCCCAATCCAGTGTAGAAATGTAGTAACAGTCAGGTGTGCCCCCCTAATCTAATGTAGAAACAGTCAGATGTGTCCCCCCCACAATCCTATGTAGAAATGTAGTAACAGTCAGGTGTGCCCCACCCCCCATGCTGATGTAGACATGTGAAAACAGACATGTCTGCCCCTTCCCCCAATCCAGTGTAGAAATGTAGTGACACTCAGGTGTGCCCCCCCAATCCTGTGTAGAAATGTAATAACATGTATGAGAAGGTATAATACGAGTGGAGCACAGATGACCAGAGGTGGCCAAGGTAGCAGAATAGGTTGTAGCATTTGTACAATATGCAGGTCTATGTGTGTTAGGATGGTGTGTGTTTCATAATGTGTGAGAGTGGTCAGCATGTATGCATGTTGAGGTAAGACCTGGTGGCCATTGCCCACTACTGCTGCTGATGACAGGGACAAGCCCTCACGACTGCAGTGCTAAAGACAATCCCCACCAGTATAACACATGCTAGCAGTAAGCCATTGTAAATGTATGGTGGTAATATATGTCACCATCTGAAAGACTGACATGGCATGGCTATTGGGCTAGATATACAACCAGTACACAAGCAAAAGTACCCCAGACATACAGTATATATTGTGTCACTGTGAAATGGAGACACCCTTGGATTTGTACATATAGGTATGCATCACAGTAACTGGACCTGTAGTAGGGGATACCGGTGATGTCTGCCTGAACACCTGCAGATTACAAAGGAGGTAGGACTGATGTGTTGGGAATCAGCTGATGTACCTGCACATGTCAGCATAACTGGAATGCCCCATGCATATCGGTGTGTCAGATGCAAGTAGTGTCCATAGCACACATGCACACAGCCACGCAAACACCACCCACAGGCACCTCTCTGGTAATATCCCTGCTGTGGGGAATGGGTACACTAAGATCCCACCTGTATATGGCAATAGCAGAACACTGCAGCATGCAGTGCAGGTGTCCCATGCAGGTGTGTCCCTAGCTGTAGGTAGCACCCTGCCAGCATCCACACCACCTGATCAAGACTGATAGAAGGTATTGGCATGAACACCTATCACACCTACCCTGTCTCCCCAGGGGAATATGCTGTATGGTGGTCTGGGACTGTAGGACTGACAGAATGCAATGACCTGCCATATCTGGCCTGCAGCAACACCTAATGCCCCACAGCCATCTGACAAAGGCCTGTGTCTCACATGTACTGCCAATGGATGTTATGTCATGGATACCCAAATAACAACATAACACACTCCACATAAGCCATATGCAAGGCCATGTGGACAAACCACAGTAACATGTCCACCATGTCCCACTGCATGAACTGTGGACCAACACTAACACACACCTGTGATGGTGTGATACCCTTAGGGAAAGTATCAGAGAATGTATGTATAATGTATGGAAGAGGTTAGAATAACAGAGGGCGGTGTAGGAGCATGAGCAGCATGGAATGTGCAGGGTCTGACACCAAGCTGTATGCACACACTATCCCTAGCTGGAAATACATAAATGGGTGGCCACAAACCTGCCTGTACACCACAATAGGGTAAATGTCCTGACCCATGGCCCCTACCTCTGGCTAGTCTGTGCAAATCTGTACAGCTGTGAAGCATTGCCATAGCAAGATACGGCCATACTGTCATGTTGATGGGCAGACAAGTATGGGATCCTCTGCCAGCACTGTACCAAGGTGCTGAACTGGATACACAAACCCAGCACCAAGTGTCTGCAGCTCCCCCTCCAGAATGGCATAACTTACCATGAATACATAGGTGTCTGCCCACAATACCTGACACAGCTGCAGTCACTCTTGTCCCCCAAGTCATCACTGTGAGCAAGAATGTCCACCTGACAGTACATGAGGGCAGAAAATATCACTGTGTATAACAGTACAAATGTCTGAATATCTCTGCTAACAGCAGTACCATGTAGCTGAAGCAGCACAGACACAATCACCTACAGTGCACACTATCCCCTGCACAGTTTGTCCCCATATTGCCAAATGATCAACGGATACCCTGCAGAAACAGTATGCTACCTGTAGGTGTACAACACAAAGGTCTGCACTGCAGTAAAAACTACCTGGAATCGATCCACACATGCAATACAGAAGGGAATACTGGGCATGCTCACACACTTAGAGAAATGAAGGCAATGACAGTCAACAACATACTGAAAGGTCATACTGGGCATGCTCACCCACGTAAAAAATGAAGGCCATGTCTGCAAACAACAGTGGACCAGACATATCTGGCAGTTGCAGATGTTAGTGCAGACACTCCTCAGTATGCACCACTCATGCTTTGCACACACATTCGATAGGAATGCAGGCATATATCCACAGACAACACACTATAATAAGCCAAAAGTAGACATACATAGTGTGTGGAAAAGAGTGACTGTCACAAGGGGCCATCCATTATGAGGCCTGTCCTAACCAGCACATAGCCAAATGGCTACAACCACATGAGATTCAGATGTCACTCACTGTAGACCATAGCACTGGTATCTGTCAGCATTACAGATTATGTGGCGCAAGTGCTAGCTGTGCAACATGACTGTACAAGGAAGTAGTCATCTAGCAGCTATATGCAGGTACCTGTGGAATATAACCCTGCATGTGCCCACATGTGGTGTGTCAACCTATAGATGAATGGGTTATGGCCCATGCACACATACTGCCCTCCCCATAGCCCTACTATAACAAATCTGCTGAGGTCATCCACTTTGAAATACACCCTTGTGAAAGGTGTAGGCCAGTAATCTCCATGGCACTTCCTATAACTGCGACTGATAAACTAGTTAGGTAGGAATTCTAATCCCAGACATGGCAACTGTGTGTGTGTGTGTGTGTGTGTGTGTGTGTGTGTGTGTGTGTGTGTGTGTGTGTGTGTGTGTGTGTGTGTGTGTGTGTGTAGAGAGCAATGCTTTTTAGGCTAGTCACACTCACTACAATTCAAATGCCCTACTTTGGCAAGGCTGTTGATGTCATACACTGTAAAATACACCTTTTGGAAAATTATAGCCCACTCATCTCTGGGGCATGTCCTATAATTGCATACTGCTGTAGTGTGATAAACTAGCTAGGTAGGAGTTCTAATCCCGGACATGACAACTGTGTGTGTGTGTGTGCATGTGTGTGTGTGTGTGTGTGTGTGTGTGTGTGTGTGTGTGTGTGTGTGTGTGTGTGTGTGTGTGTGTATGTGTTTGTGTGTGTGCGTGTCACTGTCTGTGTAGAGAGCAATGCGTTTTAGGCTAGTCACACTCACTACAATTCAACTGCCCTACTTTGGCAAGGCTGTTGTCATACACTGTGAAATACACCTTTTGGAAAGTTGTAGCCCAGTAGTCTCCGTGGGCATCATATAACTGCATACTGCTGTAGTGTGATAAACTAGATAAATAGGAGTTCTAATCCCAGACATAGCAACTGTGTGTGTGTTTCACCATCTGTGTAGAGAGCAATGCTTTTTAGGCTAGTCACACTCACTAAAATTCAAATGTTCTACTTTGGCAAGGCTGCTGATGTCATACACTGTGAAATACACCTTTTGGAAATTTGGAGCCCAGTAGTCTCCATGGTGCATCCTATAACTGCATACTGCTGTAGTATGATAAACTAGTTAGGTAGGAGTTCTAATCCAGACATGGCAACTGTGTGTGTGTGTGTGTGTGTGTGTGTGTGTGTGTGTGTGTGTGTGTGTGTGTGTGTGTGTGTGTGTGTGTGTGTGTGTGTGTGTGTGTGTGCATGTCACTGTCTGTGTAGAGAGCAATGCCTTTTAGGCTAGCCACACTCACTACAATTCAACTGCCCTACTTTGGCAAGGCTGCTGATGTCATACACTGTGAAATACACATTTTGGAAAGTTGTAGCCCAGTAGTCTCCGTGGGCATCCTGCAACTGCATACTGCTGTAGTGTGATAAACTAGTTAGATAGGAGTTCTAATCCCAGACATAGCAACCGTGTGTGCGTGTTTCACCATCTGTGTAGAGAGCAATGTTTTTTAGGCTAGTCACACTCACTAAAATTCAAATGCCCTACTTTAGCAAGGCTGCTGATGTCATACACTGTGAAATACACCTTTTGGAAATTTGGAGCCCAGTAGTCTCCATGGTGCATCCTATAACTGCATATTGCTGTAGTATGATAAACTAGTTAGGTAGGAGTTCTAATTCAGACATGGCAACTGTGTGTGTGTGTGTGTGTGTGTGTGTGTGTGTGTGTGTGTGTGTGTGTGTGTGTGTGTGTGTGAGTGTGTGTGTGTGTGTATCACCGTCTATGTAGAGAGTAATGCCTTTTTAGGCTAGTCACACTCAATAAAATTCAAATGCCCTACTCTGGCAAGGCTGATGATGTCATACACTGTGAAATACACCTTTTGGAAATTTGGAGCCCAGTAGTCTCCATGGTGCATCCTATAACTGCATATTGCTGTAGTATGATAAACTAGTTAGGTAGGAGTTCTAATCCAGACATGGCAACTGTGTGTGTGTGTGTGTGTGTGTGTGTGTGTGTGTGTGTGTGTGTGTGTGTGTGTGTGTGTGTGTGTGTGTGTGCATGTGCGCGTGTGTATGTGTGTGTGTGTGTGTGTGTGTGTGTGTGTGTGTGTGTGTGTGTGTGTGTGTGTGTGTGTGTGTATGTGTGTGTGTCACCGTCTCTGTAGGGAGCAATGGATTTTATGCTAGCTACACTCACTACAATTCAAATGCCCTACATTGGCAATCCTGATGATGTCATTCACTATGAAATACACCTTTGGGGAAGGAGTTCTCCAGTAATCCCAGTGGGGCATCCTATAACAGCTTCATGCTGTAGTGTGATATAAAACCCTGATGGGAGTTCAATTCCCACACATGGCAGTTGTGGATGTTTTGTGTGTGTTTCTATGTCTGTGTAGGGAGCAATGCATTTTAGCCTAGCCACAATCCCTACAATTCAAATGCCCTACATTGGCAATCCTGACAATGTCATTCACTGTGAAATACAACTTTGGGGAAGGAGTACTCCAGTAATACCTGTGGTGTGTCCAATGACAGCTTCCTGTTGTTGTGTGATGTAGAACTCTGGTAGGGGTTCTATTCCCAAACATGGCAGTTGTTGATGTTCTGTGTGTGTTTCTATATCTGTGTAGGGAGCAATGCATTTTAGCCTAGTCACACTCACAATTCAAATGCTCTACTTTGGCAATCCTTCTGATGTCATTCATTGTGAAATACACCTTTGGGGAAGGAGTACTCCAGTAATCACCATGGTGTATCCTACAACAGCTTCATGCTGTAGTGTGGTAGAGAACCCCTGGTAGGGCTTCTATTCCTACACATGGCAGTTGTGGATGTTTTGTGTGTGTTTCTATGTCAGTGTAGGGAGCAATGCATTTTAGCCTAGCCACACTCACTACAATTCAAATGCCCTACTTTGGAAATCCTGCTGATGCCATTCATTGTGAAATACACCTTTGGTGAAGGAGTACTCCAGTAATCCCTGTGGTGTGTCCTATAACAGCTTCATCCTGTAGTGTGATATAGAACTCTGGTAGGGGTTCTATTCCCACACGTGGCATTTGTGGATGTTCTGTGTGTGTTTCTATGTCTGTGTAGGGACCAATGCATTTTAGGCTAGCCATACTCACTACAATTCAAATGCCCTACTTTGGCAATCCTGCTGATGTCATTCATTGTGAAATGCACCTTTGATGAAGGAGTACTCCAGTAATCCCCATGGTGCATCCTCTAACTGCTTCCCACTGTAGTGTGGTATAGAAGTCTGGTAGGGGTTCTATTCTCACATATGGCAGTTGTGGATGCTTTGTGTGTGTTTCTATGTCTGTGTAGGGAGCAATGCATTTTAGGCTAGCCATACCACTACAGTTCAAATGCCCTACTTTAGCAATCCTGCTGATGTCATTCGTTGTGAAATAAACCTTTGGGGAAAGAGTACTCCAGTAATCTCTGTGGCGTGTCCTATAACTGCATAGTGCTGTAGTGTAATAAACTAGTTAGGTAAAAGTTCTAATCCCAGACATGACAGGTGTGTGTGTTTGTGTGTGTGTGTGTGTGTGTGTGTGTGTGTGTGTGTGTGTGTGTGTGTGTGTGTGTGTGTGTGTGTCTGTGTTTATAAGTCGTATCCTGTGTGGAGGTGGTTGTGTGTGCGTAACAACTGGACTCAATGTGGAGCGGGTTTTGCATATTTCTTCTATGGTGGCTCTAGTATATATCACAATGTCCACCATGCAGGGATAACAGATGTGAAATAGCTGAAAGGCTGGGGGTGCAAATCCATACCCCTACATGTGACATCAAGGCAGGCAAACAAAGTTAGCAACCCTAGTATCACCCAGAGAACAATCTCAACCTATGTCTCATACACACACACACACACACACACACACACACACTTGCCTAGGCAACATCCGCTATGTTGGTAGTACCCTGCATACTGCCCACTGACAGGAACCGTGGTGTAATTGCAGTGGGCTACAGAGGGCATGGCACCCTGTCCATCTGTCCAATAGGCACGTACATGCTGACAGTGCACCTTCCCTATGTTCCCCACTGGACACCTGCAACACCTATGGTGCCATCAAATGTGACCCCCAAAGGACATACCATACCTGAAAAATATGCCCTGTATGGACAGATGCCACTGACACCAGGGAATGCCGGTATCATGCTATTAATGTAGGTGCAGGGTAAACTTGCTGTCCATTAACAGTTCCCGCCACATGAGGCCAGGACTGGCACATCTGATGACAACAATCTGTGTACACAACATGGGCCAGACACTGTATGTGCATGTGGGAGGTGTGTACATCCCAGACAATGTCCATGTTATGGACTAAGGAACACATACATGGCAAGAAATGCACAGCATTGGCCACATGCAATAGTCACCCATGTGACTGGATGGTGAAGACAATACCCACCTGTGTGGGCAAATCCATAAACTACACCCCTGAGCCACAATGCAGACCAATGTCACATGGTCTGATGCCAAGGATACCCATCACCTAGCCTGGTATAGCTGTCTGGCACAGTCGACCACTACACACCCGTGAAGCAATGCACCCATGAATGTCAATACTGCCACTGTGTGTGTGTGTGTGTGTGTGTGTGTGTGTGTGTGTGTGTGTGTGTGTGTGTGTGTGTGCGTTGTATGATGCGTATGATCACATTCACACTCACTACAACCCCCATTGGCATACTGAAGCATGCTGTCCAATGTCAGACACCTTCTCATACCCTATGCCTATATAATCTTTGTATGACCCCTGTGGTGCATGTGATACCTGCACAGTAATGTGTTGTGGCAATCTCACTAGTGATGAGTTGTATTCCTGACCCTGCCAAGTGTGTCAATGTGTGTGCATCCCTGTGAGAGTGTGGCTGTGTTGATACAGACAGGCATGTTTACTACACCTACCATACAGTTACCATATCCCTGTTGCAGATGTCACTCACCATCACATATATGTTCTGAGGGCTCCACACCATGTAACCCATGTGGTGCATCCAATAACTGTATAGAAATGTGATAGCACTACATAGATATCAGGGTTTAATACCCTGTGCTGGTAGGTGTGTGACACAAACATGCTTAAGTTTTACTCTCCCACTCCTCCCTGACTTTACTTTGCCTCTGTCTGCCTCTCACACTCCCTCTTTGATGGATGTGGATACCTACGCCTGCTTTGCTTAGGCAGCAGCATGTGTATTTTAAGTGATGCTCTTGATCAGCTGATGGCCTCTGCATGAATTGCAGCCCTCATCTTGCTGATTGCATGTGGAACAGCTGTGGTAACATTCCCATTGCCAATTGCATGGAAACACACTCCAATATCTAGGAATATCATGTTGGTGTTGGGCCTTTTCATTCACTGTGAGCAGTAACTCATTCTGTTGTTTGGCAAACATCATTTCAGATGGATTGGGGATTTATTTCTAACAACATACACTGTGGAAACAGGGCAACACACAGGAGGGAGATGTGTCTGACCTGACTACAGACTGTAAGTGCTGCTATACTGCATTTGGATTAATGTTGGTTTAACAGGGTATGTGTGGATATGGCTGTCCTACATGTTTTAATAACTGCCATTCCAGTGCTATGTTTATGAGGAAAACCCATCTGTAGGGTCATCTGCAGACTGGGTGGTATGTAGTGCCTTTTGTTTTATGTGTTACCCACAGAGCACCTATCTGCGAACTGCAGAAGGTAGGGTGAGGATTGAAGTCTGTAGATGGTGACAGCCGTGAGAGTTACTGACTTCATATACCTAATAGGACATATGTTGCAGCAAACCCTGTTACAACAGTAAATGTATGAGGTTATCACAGCAGCATGTCAATAGTGGTCCTGTGTATGTGCCTCCATCCACAACTCTGTCAACCTTTGTACATATGTCATGCAGTAAGAGGTGTATATCTGCTGTACACCATAATTAGTGACATCGTATCTGACAACAAGCCAGTGAGATACCAGATGCTACACATGTTATGTATACTAGGGGTTATATTTGATGACATAACCTGGACATTCTGTGGTTGTGTGTACAGTACTGAGGTCTGTGTACATAAGGTGAATGTCAACAGTTTCTGTATTGTCAATATGTACTGTGGCCTGTGTACAGACTGTTGTAGATGTCATTGTTCCTGGTCCTGTTCTATCTGATGTTACATGCTGCTCCACTGTATGTTACCCTATCGGCTTACATGTTTGTAGGGCCATAAACACACATGTCCCATACCACAGACAGGCATTGCAGCACACTGTGTAGTGACCCAGTATATGTAGGGTTAGTGTGTGAGTGGCACATATGAGGACGGTGTCAAACAGATAGTCCATATACTTTAATATTACGCTAGCTTACCATACGTGGCTGTGGCTGTGTTCACATTGGCTGTGGTTATGCACTTTCACATTGATGTATCATACTCTGTGCTGTGACATGCCTGTAGAGCCTGCTATATATGCAGGTACATGTGCATTCCCCCATAGGAAAGGTAGGCCAGTGTTGAGCCAGTCTGCCTGTAGCCTGCACAGTGCTTTGTTATATGCCTAGCTGCTTAGTGTACTTATCCAGTGGGTTGTCATATCCAGATACTTGACAGATGTACTGCTGACAGGCCTCCCTTAACAGTCTTGTATGTCATACAGAGCAGTGGGATGCTGTACAGATGTATGTCAATATCTAGTGGGTAGTATGTGACCATGGCTCCTCTGTATCAGCAGTTATTATGTCTCAGGACAGACAGGGGTGTGTGAATGCATAATCTATGGGGGCAAATGTATACCAAGCATTACATGTTATACCCATCTACATGGCTGTTAACATCCATATTGTCAGGCTTGGTCCACATGTCTTGCACTAAGGAGTTCTGTGTATACTTCTGGACTGTCCAGAGTGTGTCAGTATGTCCACATATATTGGCCAATATCTCTGCTGTAGTTCACAGGAGCATTACATGCTAGCAGCGGTACTGTACTATGATGACCTTAGGATGTCTGTCAGTAGTCAATGGCGCACATGTTAAAAGCAGATGTGACCTCCCACACACACCATGTCTGTGAAGACAATCCCTATCACAGTAGCAATACTCTACAACTATACCTGCTATATACACCCGACATCCCCTTGCAATATGAAGTTAGGACTATAGGGGTTGAGGTAGGGCTACACTCCATGTTCAGGACATATGGTGAAAATATATGTATATATAATTATCCAGATATCTATACAGATATATACACATATACATATCGACATATATAGATGGATATGTATATATACATATAAATACATATCAACACCCAGATATATATACATATACAGAGCAATATATGTCTACACATATACAGATAGGGATACATATATACATATACGTATGGATATCTACATATATATTGACAGTAGTAGGTATATCAGAATAGATATGTATGCACATATAGTTATAGATATCTGCATATATACCAACATAACTAGGCATATCTGTACACATAGGATGTGCATACATATATAGCTATATACACATATATCTAGATATACATATACGTGTAGATATATATATATATATATATATATATATATATATATACATGTATCTGTATATACATACATGTATCTGTATATACATACATGTATATATATATATATATATATATATATATATATATATATATATATATATATAAATATATATATACATACAAAGAGATGTACACATGGCCATATATATGTAGCACTATACAGATGTGTATACAGACATATGATTGAGTATACATGTGCATGTAGATGTAGACATATATAGACCTATTATATGTATACAGCCATACTCCTGTCATGAGTAAACTCACGGTTGTGTATACTCTCCCAGATGTATCTCACCGTATGTATCTGCTATGTGCACATTATGGTAAAACAACATATGTGATGCAGCATTCATATTAATAACAAGAACTACACAATTCAGGAACTAAAGGCAATTGTTCAATACTGCTCAATATGTGTATTGACAGCTATATTGGTAAAACAACAGCTGTCTTCACAGTGGTTATGGCATAGTGGTTAAGTGTTGTGACTTCAGTGTACAGGGTCCTGGGTTCAAGGGCTGTTTATTTTGTTGCTGGGCAGAACAAGGGCTGTTGGATACAGAGTGGTTAAGGCAGTTTTGAGCAGCTTTAAGTGGGTTTGCATGGGTTTGCACAAAGCTAAGCTGTGCTGAGCTATGGGTAAACATACGGGCACTTACACAGTGTAGGCATCGCTTACCAGTGTGCAAATCAGCTCATGTTGATACGTGATAAGCATGGCTTAGCCCTGGTAACCAGGTCACACCACCCATTCTGATAGTCTGTAATATGTGTATGTAATGCCATGTACAATACATGTGCCTATGTGCTATCATTACTGTAGCAAGGGGTGGGAGTGTCATGTGTGGGAGACAAACATATATGAGGCATGTACAGCATTGTTATCCATGTGTATGTGTTTCATACTTGTGTAGTAGCCCAGGGTATGTGCTGTCACACTGGCATGTAGTGTATCATGGCAGTACTACTGTTGACAGTGCTAACCCAGGCAAGAGCAGACTGCTAAATGTAGTACTGACAACATGCACACCTGTGGGCATAGCTGGACACTGAGGCCTCCCTGTCATATCCCTGGTGTGTGAACTGTGTCACAGTATATACCCCTTACTGGGTAATGATCCATCATGTGGAATGTAACTCTAGACTACTGTCTACAGCACATGTTAGTGACAGCTTCTGACATGTAGTTATGGCATACATATTGTTGTCAGACGTCTATCTGTCAACACACTCATGCTACTGCATAGCTACTTGCCAAGCTGATGACTGTCATTCCCTGTACAGATGTGCAGATGGCAGGTATCCAGCTGGGATATGTACAGGTAACCTAAGCTTGATTGACACTGACATGTCTGCCCAGCTGTTTAAGAACTGGCACATATAGGAGATGTCTAGGTACACAGCTATGACCACCTGCAGTGATCCACCCCTGTACTGATACATGTGTATGTGTGCATGAGTGAGTATAGCAGTGTCTGTGTGTTAGCACACCTGTACTTGGTAATTCCATGACGGCCTTCACAACCAATGCAACACCCATTGCCATAGTCAGTTGTGGCTGCTGCTGTATGGGACATTACATGTACCCTGTTAAGCTCCCCCAATATCGGCTAGACGAGCCTTGCAGTACCAGCACAACAGTGTTTTACAAATGGGGTAATAGGCATGGGACGCCCATTGTGTTCTGGCATGTGTGTGTAGTTGTGCATGTCTGTATATCTGTAGGGTACAGCATTCCGAGGCCACATACACCAGTGGATATTGTACTCCCTGAAACCCATGATGACACTCTGCCATACCCACTATCACATTGCAACACCATACTACGCATGTGGCATGTGCATTAGATGCATATCCCTGTAGTACCACTGTTGGGATATACAATGGATTGTATTGCAGTCACGGCCAATGTGTGATAGTGGGTATGGCAGAGTGTCATCATGGGTTTCAGGGAGTACAATATCCACTGGGGGATGTGATTGCTTTGTACACTGTCATTACACCAAGGTACACCCGGTATATGTCCCATGTACCACGTTATGGTTACCACTGTCACCATCAGCCATACAGGTAATTGATACCACAATCAAAGCCAGTTATGCATGCGCTGTATGCAGCTACCTGCAACACATTGGACACACGGTCAAGTTAGTTAGCAGCAATAGGCTCTGGTATCTCAGATGTGTGTCTGGCTGTTATGTGTCTGTTAATGTGTATATGATGGTATGTCACACTACATATTGTCCATATACATCCATTACATCCACCATTAGCATACTGTATATGTCTGGGGATGTTCTGCATGTAACATTTAACCTGGGACACACCTCACCCTGAACGCTGTGTGGTGTGTGCAATGTAAGCCACACACTGCAGTATCACTACATAGCTAGATAGAGGTCTAGTCCCAGTCTTGCCAAGTAACAGTGTGCATGTATGTGGATGGGTCTACATCAGGTTGCAGGGTATACACGCCTCAGCAGGTCACCTGTCCATGTGGCACAGGCAATAACCGTTTAGTAACCTGTGATATGTGTTCAACTGTACCCCAGATATGTCACAGCCATGGTTTCACCACAGTCCCATACCCCGTTGTGGAATATAACTGCAGACCATCCTCATGCTGACACATGCACACCTACAACACAAAATGGATAACATTATAGGGATCACAATCAACCAGTGTTACTAACAGCTATAATGCATCATTGCTGGATGGCTACACTACCTGCCATCTATGCATTACACTTTACTCCTTACAACATGTTACATTGCATTACTGTGGTACACTATAGTACAGTCACCATGTGCATCAAAACCATATCAGCCTGTCCCTGCATTGATGGTATGGATGACAGGGATGTGGCACAGGTATCATCATATGCACAGGGTGTGCTGTTGGTTTTACAGAAGCCGAGGGTGGGCCATACATTTGACACCATGTGTGTGGGTGAGGGGAGTACTATGGTGAGCTGGGTGTGGTGATGTGGTGTGTGTAGGTATGGGTTTGCCCTAGGTGTGTTTGCATAGTGTGTGGGTATGCATGCGCACAGTTCTGCCATGTGACTGCCCTACACAGGTGTTTATGGACAGCTGCAGACCATACCTGGCAGGGTGTGCAGTTCACTGCCTCTGGCCATGGACACGTGGACTGTGCCTGCCAGGGTTCCATAGGCACATCCAGGTACAGGCCTCAATGTGTCACTCTAACCTGACGATGACAAATGTCCGCTGTTACCAGGACCCTCCTGGGAATGGCCAGGACAACGTGCTCATGGCCTGCTGTGTTGTGGTGTGGACAGTGCCCCCCCCACAGTGCCGGGGCTCGTACTGCCACTACGGGAGCCCCTTGGTGTCCTAGCATGTCCACATTGACTACCAGCTGTTGGCATTGCTGGCCTACACCCACACGGGCGTCTCCACACTCCCACCACACGTTCAAGCATGGACAGACCACGGTTGATGAGGGCCATCATTTCACCAGACCATCTATCCATGAACTCAGTTAATCCACGGATGACACCAGCCAGTTCATGGGCATTGTCATTTGCAGATGTGAGAGCAGCCCTCTGCAGCCTCAAGCTCTGTCTGTAGTAACATTCTACACATGCCTGCACCACCATGACAACCTGAAACATGTGCTTGCTGGTACCAGCTATGTCGCCTCTGCAAGGGGGCATGATGTCCAATGGCCCTACCATGAGCACCCTGGGACATCTGCCTATGTGGTGCCCTGCTGGATATCCAGCTATGCCTGCTGCGACCGGACACAGTAGGCATGGTTACCACACTTTCCTGTGCACTGCCACCGAATGCCAACTGTCCCTCCACTATGCCCACTGGTGATGGGGTGTGTGTATAGGCACTGAAACTGTGTGCGAGGTTGGGGTGGCTTAAAGGGGGATATCAAATGTTGGCACAATGTCGGCCCCTGACAACCCCACCTGTGCCTCAACATTACTATCATCATCTTTGGTGTCTGTATGGACACCAACATCAGATTGCATGCAGGAAGGACCCTGACCCACCTCGCCAGCTGTGGGGGAAAACAATAAATGCAATTTAAAACCTGTACAGCATTGCCTAACAGTACACACACACACACACACACACACACACACACACACACACACACACACACACACACACACACACACCTCCATAATACCTACTTGTCCATGGCTTTACAGACAGTCTCACATATATGTCCATGTGGTACCCCATCCTGCATCACACATGTTAACATACACACATTGATACCAGTCATTAACATGTCAGTCCTCTAAATGCCTACACAAGTGGTCATAACACAAGGACTGTTGCTACTTTACCTGCCTGACCTGTGTGTAGTGGTTTTACATGGCCTCACTGCTGTCATTTGGTATGCACCCTCTGTATGTCAACACATAATGAGCATGGCCCGTATATGTGTGGGCTACTATGTTGCATCCATAATATCATGCACTGATGTGTCGTGTATGTAATGCTCAGTACATGCCACATATGCTGTTCCTTCAGTCTATCATGTGACAACTGTAATATTTTGATACACTCCCTGGTGTTGACTAGTACTTCCCCAATGCATCTGTAGTGCTGCATACATGTGTTGTAGGTGACCTCTGATAAATGTGATATTAAGGGTGCACCTGGTGTCTACCTTCTTTTTGGATACCTGTTCCATACTACAGACCATATTATACTATCAGCTGTCCTGTGATCACACATGACAGGTATTCCTGGTGTGTAATGTGGCAGTCTATGTACATGTACTGCATGATCCCAGAGGGAGCTACTGCTGTATGAACACCCCACAATCACACATGTGCATACATGGCCAGCCACACAAATGCACACACATGCCCACAAGCATCCTACATGCATCAACCTCCCTCCACTTCACCAGAGTGACCCTACAGACAAACTGACTACCCACCACGACACACACACACACACACATACAGGTGAGGTTGCATAATGAAAGTGCACACAGACCTCCTATTACCCCTCTGTCAACATGCATAACATATGGTACCCAACAGCATGCAGTGCAGCTATACTCAATCCATGCTGGCAACAGTATACATATGTGTGATGCATGTGCCGTGTCACAGATTTTCATAGATTTCATAGATTAGTACCAGACTAACTGCCCTCATGGGCCATTTTAAGCCTAACCAATCACCCCATGTGAGAATCGAACCCTGCACCTTGTGTTTCTAAGGTAAGCACCTTAACCATTATGCCAGCCTCTCCACTAAGTGAAGCCCCTTCCCCTGCATACCACTGTGCCCATGAACTTGGTATTTCTGTGCACCTGTTCTGCACCCTGCCATGTATTGTACACCGCACCTTACAGGTGTACGGCCCATTGCTGAATGTGTACTGCTGTGTTAGTTATGTCAGCTTTAATGCTCACAGCCCCTATGTTTTCCAGCAAGAGGGGAAGGGGCTGGCATAGTGGTTAAGGTGTTCACCTTACAGACACAAGGTGCAGGGTTCAATTCTCACATGGGGTAATTGGCTAGGCTTAAAATGACCCACAAGGGCAGTTAGCCTAGTACTAACCTATGAACCTATGAACCTATGAACACGTACCTGGTATGATATGTGGACAGATGTCATTTGTGAATGGCTGCTGTCTGATGCACAGCTCTCAACATCAGCAGACCATGTATGACCAATCCAATACTCTTACACTGACAACCATCAGAGAATACCATGGCTATGGGGGGTGTATACACCTTAATTGATTTGATGCACCCATCCCTGATCTTCCATGGGACCACATCACCGTATATCTTAGCAGTACACGAGCCTGATATGTGACATATGTCCTGTACTTTCACATGCAGTGTCTACAGATTGTGTTAGTTGTGCGGCTGCTGACCACGATGAGTACACACCGTCTGGGCATATGTGTGCACACCCTTATCATGACGGTTTATCGTACCCCTTGTTGTGTGTACGACAGCAGTCACTACTCCTGGCAGGAATATACCACAGTGAGCCATATGCATTTGCCAGTGTATGTTTAGTCTGCCCTACACATGTCTCCCTATTCTGCATGATTGCAAGGTCTACTCATGTGCACATTCCATGGTGCTCACACACTGTCATCACTATTGTTGTGGGGGTAGGGTTATGGCTGACACAGGTCCTGAACCTGACTATGTGCAGATAGAGCAATTCCTAGCATCCTTAGGATCTTTGCTGCAGTGCACTGGCATGTCATGCTGGCAACCCCACTCCTTCAGCCTTTATGCAGATGCATGACAATTAAGCCCTACACATGTGTGTCACTTTGCAGTGTCCCATACACTGAATGCCACATGTTACAACCTAGACCCAGCTGACAGTGTGGACTACTGTAATGGCTTATGCCATAGTGTATATCTGCAGCAGTTACAATTGTCCTACAGGTATATTCACTGGAATTGCACTGTATATGGTTGTTGTTCTGAACATCTCCCTACTGTAAGCCATGTCTCCTACCATTATGTTAGTCCCTGTGGACACATTCCACAATGACAGGATGTTAGTTATCATACAGGTGTATAACATACCCTTCCAATACCCCATCACTGTCACCTCTGTGCCGTCGTGCATTTCACAGCAACAATACGTGCACATGTACAGCATGCATTCAGGGTAGGTGTGTTAGATGTGTGCATGGAATATACCATCGACATTACATGCCCGGTGTGTTGGCAAGCATCTACATAAACCATACTCACCAGTTACAGGCTGCTGCCTTGATGGTATCCCAGAGACACCTACATAAGAGGGTAACAGATGCAATGTCAGTAGCCACACCTGTGGCAGTGCTACAGGGTGGGTGCACTATTACAGTACATCAAAGGTACATTTCCACAATACTACCACATCTGGACATCTGTTTATCACTACAATGCAGCAACACAATATATCTATGACATGTCAGATATGCATGATCTACCTGTACCGATGCAGATGTATACACAACAGTGGTCTACTGATGTGCCCTGTGTCCTTACCTGCATGCTCCTCGGCAGGCATGTGGGTGCCACCCACCTCCACAAAGGTGTCCAGCGGTTGGTGGCTTGCTGGACGGGCAGGTGACACAAGGTTGGCCAGGAGCTCCTCCACATGTGTCAGGGGGGGATGGATGACATGCCCCCCCCCCCAGTGGTGAGGTGATTCCTCTGGACTGCAGCAGCATGCTGACGGGCATTGTGAAGCAGTTCAGTACAATGATGCCAGACCTGCTCATATCTGCAATTGTGCAGTCCGACATCATTGACCCTGTGGACTAGGTTGTTCCACAGGGTGGTCTGCTCCTGCTGTTCATGGGCAGCCCTGCCAAACAGCACTGGGTAGTGCTGGATCAGGTGTGTGATAAGCACATCATTCTCAACTGTTGCATAGGTAGGCAAGCATGCATGTGACATCTTGGCTGTAAGACATAAAGATGGAAACAGGTCTGAGCAACTCATACAAGAAGGTTATCACAGTTTGTAATACACATCTCTGTCACCCCCCACCATAATCAGCTTCAATACACTGTATACACAACACATTAGGTATGGCTACAGCTTACCTACCAGTGAAACAGATATTGTATTGTACCACACTTTCTGCTATGTGATTGTAGCTATGTTCCCTATGTGGACACTATCATTGCTGGCCTGTTACAGACTACTCACCTGAATTCCATTGTCAGGGCCACTATGGTTCCATATATGCCTGTGGTATGGCTGCTTTGTGATTGCTGCACATCTAACATTCTGTGTTATTGGGGATATCTATGCATGCTGTTGGACATGTTCCGGGATTATGTAGACTATTGCTACCAACATATGTTCTATAACAGTGACACAATAACATGTATATGTACTATTGGCCAGCAGGACCACCTCTCCAAACTCATCTGCCCATGATACCTGGCCACATCACATGTGTATCCCAACCTGGGGCCTCCTCATGTACTGGTCCAGCAATACCATTAGGTGCAACCAACCCAGGGGATGTTGTCCCCCCCCGGGGGCACACACAGACATGTTCCTGTCCCCTGAGGTCAGGTCTAGGGTCTGCACCATACCGGGCTCCACAGACACATGTGGGATGTGCTACATCACTCTGAGGCACCCAGTACACATTCACAGGGCTGACATGCTCCTCCTTCTTAGCCTCCAGGACAGGCACCTTCAGGACGTGGACTTCTGTTGTGAGTAGCAGTGGGTGGGAGGCTTGATCCCATTGTGCCCATATTGGGGCCCATGGCGCGACCACATCACAGACCACACACACCATCCAGGGTGTTTACCCACCACGTGTGTCACATACCACCCCTGTAGACTGTCCTCTATATCTGCCAACCCTGACCACCTCTACGACTATACCTGCCATACTTCCGCATATTCCCATTGCATACTTCACAGACGGGGGCAATGTGATCCCAACAAGGGACTAACATGTGACATACCCATCCATGTTGCACACACTGTCATCTGTAGATATCTGTGTATATTGCTATGTGTGCTGGTGCCTCGCACATAGTATGCATCACTGTGGTAGTAATATAGGGGACGTATTTACATGCATATATGTTTGTGTGTGTGTTTGTATATATGTAGACATATGCATATAGGTATATATCTATATATGTGTAGATATATGTGATGTATATATGCGCTCATATATATGTCTACACATGGGTGTCTGTATATTTGTGGACATACATGCTAATATATATATATATATATATATATATATATATATATATATATATATATATATATATCTTTATATATATTATATATGTGACATGTACATATGCATACCTATATGTGGGGTTCATTCAGACATCAGGTCCACAATCTCACAACACCTTCCTGCACAGCTGCACTGTTCTGCCTTGCTACAAAACAGACAGGTGCCACATATGGACACGGCCTGACATTAGGACGGTATATGTAGGACCTGATTGCAGGTAACCCTATTACACACCTATGGAATTCCTGCATGCTACATTACAGATTAACCTGAGTATCCTGCAAGTGTTGGGCTGTGGGTCCCATGTGTCCATCATAATGGCATTACTTCCACCACCAGATATTGGCCACCTAATATACATACTTTCAATTACATATCACACACTATGATGGCTTACATCTTGTCAGTCAGTGCTGATCTGCACAGTTGATAGCTATGGTCCACTACCCACAGGGACAGACACTATTATCCATAGCAGTTGTTCAGTTGATCATCATTATAAATACACCTGATGGCACATATAAATCATTCCACATCATCTATCCCATTATTATGGACCTTTTCCACTATTATGGACCAGGTGCTACATTCAATTACATGCATAAATACTTCACATACCTGTTGTGGGAATGATGTCAGTTCTGGATGGTTTGCTGGATGTTAGACTAGTTTGTTCTTCCTTTGGCTTTTACTGTGCCTTTGCCTTAGGCTTTTTTTTCTTTTTCTCCCTCTCTCTCTCTCGGTCTCTCTCCAGTAAATGGATTGAGCTGCTTTGGATAGATTGCAGCATGGCTTTAGTAGGTGATGCACATGATCAGGTGATGGCCTCTGCACCATCAGTGTCCTCCACTTGCTAACTGCATGCAGCTTGCTGTGTAGTACTTCCAATTACCACTGTCATGGCAACCACCTACTATAAATCCCTACATCATGTGGGGGGAATGGTCCCCTTACCTTTCCTGTGTGTGGACATCCTTCCTGTGTGTGGGCATCAGTGTTACAGACAGCAGGTAGCAATACCTCTTACAGGAGAACCTGCACACTCAGGCCAGCTACATATTTGTTAGAGGTTCCAGAACTACAGACAGAGTGTGAGTAGAGCTGTGCTATGCTTTGTATAGTCCTGGTGTTACAGGGATTGTGTGTACATATTAGTTTACCTTGGAATGCAGTCTGTCTGCATAGCTCTCAACTGTGGGCCTATCCTCTTGGTGGCCAAAGGTGTACCTATTATGTTTTGCCTGTCCACCACACAAGTCTTGTGTCAGACATTTCACTGGCAGTGTGTGTGTGTTGAGTGCTATCAGTACATGGCTACATCCATTTATGTTTCTAACCTCAAATCCCTGACTAAGGGTATGTTGCAGACTATCCTGTAACACCAGTTACTTGCTTAGTGTATGACAACAGTTTTCCACATATGGGCCTGTGTTCCAGCCTCTGTCCTCCACCTACATACCAAGCTTTGCACATATGACATGCTGTCAGGGGTTGTTCTGTAGTGTGAGTATGTCACGCTGCCATTCCTTCCATCAGTCCACTGCTGTTGTATCCCCCACACATATGGGGGGCTGGGGGCATATATGTGTGAGCTTCACCTACACAATACATGTGTGCCCTTATGCACTCCAGAGACCAGTGTATGTAACAGTGGTATATGGCCCTGTATTGTTGAGTCTAGGGGGGATGCACCATAACTAACCTAGGCTGTTAGAACATGTGGGGGTATCAGTGGTGAGCTGCCTTAAGGTATCTGAATGTACATTACCATACAGTTCATCTATATTTAAATTAATTACATAAATTGGGTTAATGCAGGCCTAATGCCTCCTGCCATACAGACTGTTCTGTTTGTCAGTACACTTGTGATGGTGTCAGTTATGCCTTCTTATGTAACAGTTACATCCCATTGTGTCAACTGAGGTCATCACTTAGTGATTGCGTACAGAGTGTAGCTAGATGGTGCTGAACTATACATCTGCATTACTTACTGTTGATTGTTTGGTATCCTGTGGCCCAGTCTGTCTTTACTATTGTAGTATTTGAGGGGCTCGGCCTGGACAGCAACATTTGTACACCTTTCCAGACTACTATATTACTATAACTGTTTCACAGTTGCATTACTCTGTTTATATGGATGTCAGTGTCTAAACAGCTATATGACATGGCATATACAACTGTAATAGTACACAAATAAAGGTTTCCCATTTATGCAAACCTGTGTGTGGTGTTATATCCTATGACCTCTCTGTGGGTATATGTTGTAGGCAAAGGTTGTCATTTGTATGGGTGGCTCACACAGTGTCCAGTTGTTAAGGTTTTAACTGTAGGCAACGTGTCTGTTCCATATTGTGTGCACCTTCTACATATGTATCTTGCAGGGCAGATGTGTTTAGCTGTGGGGGGTATACATATTCATACAAGACATATATTGTTTGGGGCATCTCAACCCCATTAACAGTGCATGTGGACATATATGTTTTTGTTATGTTACCATTGTTATCTACAGATGTATGCCCATATATACCTATATAGATATATATATCTGCTTACATATATATATAACTATGCCCGTATATACATACATAGATATATCTATCTGCTTACATATATATAACTTGCTGTATATATTTAGACACATATATATCTATAGATGTATGCCTTTGTATGTATATATATATATATATATATATATATATATATATATATATATCTATATATATATATATATATATATATATATATATATATATACATATAGGTTGACTTCACATGATCGACAGTTCATTTGATCGACATTCATTTCACCGAGACCAAAACACTTAAAGACCAAAACACCTAAAACCCATTTGATCGAAACTCATGACATTGACACATGAATTAAAAGCAGTATGCCCTTTTCCCCACTGTAGCGTGATCCTGTAGTTAGAATATATAGTTGGGGGGTGTGGGGGGCACAGCCCCCCCACATACTTCATACATTTCAAAGATACACATGGATACTTATAACTGATATGACTAAATCTTTGCAGACAACAATAGTTATCTAAACTATGTGGGGGGGGCTACATCCCCACACCCCCCAGACTATATATTCTAAGTCCAGGTTTGCGCTACAGTGGGGAAAAGGGCATAATGCTATTTATTTCATGTGTCGATGTTATGAGTTTCAATCAAATGGATTTTAGGTGTTTTGGACTGTAGGTGTTTTGGTCTTGGTGAAATGAATGTCAATCATATGAAAGTTAGGTCATATGAAGTAAACCCATATAGATATATGTATATATTTCTGTACATATATATATATATATATATATATATATATACATATATATATATATATATATATATATATATATATATATATATCTACATATATAGATATGTTGTATCTGTTTAGATATTAATATATATACACACACATATACATCTTGTTGGAATACATTCCCTGTACTGTTCAATGACTGGGCTGGATGATATGTTTTTGAAAACATCAGGGTTATGTATATGTCACATGGCTTAGTGGTAAATCACTTTGGCTATGGTGCACAGGGTCCTGGGTTCAAGCCTTGCAAAGTCTGTTTGTTTTGTTGCTGGGCAGAACAAGGGCCGTTGGATACAGAGTGATTAAGGCACTTTTGAGCAGTTATAAGCAGGTTTGCAGGGAGGTAAGCACTGCTAACCTCCAGTTACAGTTTTGTATACTCAGCTTCTAAATTGCTTAACCTGTGCAGGCATTGCTTACCCCCACGCAAACAGGCTTAAACCCGCTTACTGCTGCTTAAAAGTGCTTACTCCAGCTTACCCCCACGCTAATTTCTTTAAAAGAAAAGAAAAAAGGGTTGATAGGAAAGTGGTGAAAAGCGGGCACAAAGAGGGAAAGACAGTAGGGAAAATAGCTAGGGATGTGCAGGAAGGGTGTGGGGAAGGTCCATAGCTGCCCCATTTCTTCTACAGCAACAGCTGTGCATATGCACTGAATTTGGAGGTAGATTTGGACACTCAAACCCCTGGGAGGGGGTGAGGACAACAATAATAAGTTGTGATGCCAGTTAGACCAGATTACATATGTCCAGTGGACACGTGTGCGAAATGGACAGCTATGTATGGGGCGAGTTTTTTTTGGGGGGGGCAGATTGCCCTTTTTTTTCAGGTGAGAGTGGAATGTTGGGGAGGGATAGTAGGTATATTTGGGGAAGTAGGTTGGGTAGGTTAACAGACAAGACAAACAAGATGCATACAGGTGTGGTATGTGACATGTGGGGGTAGACATCTTTGTAGGGGGGTGTTGGGAAATCAGAAGCCCATGAGCCCCCTAGCGGACACAGTGTGACTGAGGTCCCCACCCATGGGCAGTCACCACTGCACCTTCACAGCCACAAAGGTGGCTGTGCTGGAGACTGAGTCACAGAGCCAGTCTGACCCTCTAATCGTGACACGCAGCCCTCGAGCTGGTGTAGCAGATCACCAAATTGCTGGTTGAGCTCGCTATGCATCATGACCCGGACCTGGGTGACGGGTGACAGGTTCCTGTCTGCGCCCACTCCCAGGGGAGTCGAGCCCCATCCCCTGAGGTGGTTCCACTTGAAGGTGGTGCAGGGCCAACAGACAGGGAGGTCACGGGTTGGGCCCCAGACATGCTGTTGCCCGGTGCCATGGCCAGCTGAGGTGAGACAGGTGGGTCCGCTGGGACCGGCCTTCCCAAACGTGCTATAGTGTTTAGATTTTATCATCATATGTGGGTTAGTAATTGTCAACACATTCCACGGTTAGGTATAACAGCATGCATAGATATTCCCATCAACCCAGACACTAGATATGGAACAGTTGCATAGCAAACAGAACACATGCATATATGGGACCACAGTGGTAATAAGAACAGCATGCAGGTACATTGATGGCACATGACATCAATGCTGGAATAATTCAATATAGCACATGCATGGGAGCAATTAAAATATTTATCAAACAACAGGACATTATCAGAACATTGGAGTCATTACATACCGGTTGGGGTGGGTATGTTGTTTATTGTTAGAGATATGGTAGGGGGAGAGAGAGATGTCAATTAACAACTAGTATATTCCTGTAGTCCACATTACTTTCCTAGTCAGTGCTGTTATCTGCACCTTACAAGTCTTACTACACTACCCTATAGCCTTAGCTTGAACAGTGATATGGCTGTCATCATCATTATACATGAACTGGTTTTACCTGCAGTATACACCTCTTACCTGGTATACCTGTGGAGGGAATGTATGTTAACACTGTTTCTATATATACTCCCAGATTCTGGGTTGATGTTGTGCACATGGCTGTCCCACTCTTTCTGCACAGACTCTGGTCATGTGTTAACCACATGCAGGTGGAGGTGGACAGATCTAGAATATTTCCCTCTCCAACCTTTACTGACTTGACAGACACATATACATGCTTTCATACACAGTTATATTATGCAGCACAGTGTGGGTGACAGTGATCAGTGATACTTTATTATTTAGAGAAATTGCAACACTCACAATTCCCTACAATACCAGAGTAAACAGTATCAGTATAGTGTATAATGGTTTTTATTTCTCAGCACAGTGTTCGTATCCATCGTACCTGTGGGAGCAATGTTTGTTAGCACTACCTGAATGTTGCCACACAAAGTTCCAGATTACACATTAGTATTATGCACATACATCTCACCCTGTGACTGTACACACTCTGGTCACAGCTTGACAACATGGGGGTGTAGATAGGAAATACTTGGCTTATTATGCTCCTAACAGTTTCGGGAGTTGCTACAGTGACAGGTTTGTTCACATAGATGCTGGACAATCACTTGTATTCCCTGTTTGCTGGCTAAACATCTAGGATCATCCTACAGACTTACCAGGGGGACAGGGGGACAGGGGGACATGCAGCAGGTATGGGCCCATATACTAGACATTCTGGTCTCATCTGTACAGTTGTGGGGTATGATTCTGTATGCAGCCTACTTCCACTCCCAGGATTCAGACCATGGCTGTGTCTGCTACAACTTAAACACTGTCCATCAGAGTTGTGTGTGCTATACAGATATTGCTGTATATCTCCAATCTGCTTTCTGTCCTATAATGCTCCTGTGCTTTTGCATTCTGACCTTGTATTACAACACTCTTATACAGATTTCCTAGACAGTTATATTTTGCAGGACAGTGTGGGTGATAGTGATGCATAATACCTCATTAGTCAGAGCAACTGCATCACTCACAATGCCATATAATACCAATGTAAATAGCACCAGTACAGGGTATCATTCTTTTATTTCTGGGCCCAGTGTTGGTATCTGACAGACCTGTGGGAGAAATGTTTGTTAGCACTACCTGATTGTTGCCACACACAGTACCAGATTCCACATTACTATTATGCACATACATCTCACTCTGTTACTGTACACACTCTGGCCACTGCTTGACAAGATGGGGGTGTAAATGGGAAATATCGTGGCTTCTTAGTCTCATAAGGTTTTGGGGAGTTGCTAGTGTGCCAGCTTTGTTCTCATTGATGTGTGTCAATCAGTTGTGTTTCCTGTTTGCTGCCTATACATCTCGGATCATCCCACTGATTTCTCAGGGGGACAGGTTGACAGGCAACAGATATGGGCCACTTTACTGGACATTCTGGACATATCTGTACAATTGTGGGGTATGATTCTGTATGCAGACTACTACCACTGGCAGGTTCGAACCATGGCTGTGTGTGCTAAAAAACAGTTCACATCTCAGCTGCATGTGCTATTCAGGTTTTGTTGTCTGCCTTTTCCCTGTTTTCCGTCTATGTGTTTCTCAGTTGTATCAAATGGCCTCTGGGAATTACACCATTCATATACAGGCATTCCTACACATTCTATTTATGGTGCACGGCGTGGGTAACAGTGCTTATTACAACAATACTATTACGTGAATGCAAACTTACATGACCAGATGATACCAGAGTATCAGAGTATATACATGCAGTCCAGCAGTTAGGCCTTTATTGTCAGGCTATTACGCTTTTATTTACGTACATACTATATGAGTCTTTTCCTGCCATATTCTCCTGTGTATGCAGTACTTGCCTTAAACAATACAGGTTTTATACAGGCAATTCATTTACTAATACTTTTAGATTTATTTCCTATGACAGTGCATGCAAGAGTATTACTGACCTGCCTCACATCGCAACCTCTCCAGGCGACTGCCATGAGCCTCCTGGTTTGTGGCCCATTTGATTGCAGTTGTGGAGGACATAAGAGGAATATTTAGCCATACCTACCCATGATATACATGAGCTGGCAATTATTAAACAGGTAGTGGACTGATACTTACACACAGCTGGAACATCCCCTGCCATAGGTCCCCCTTACACTGCTTCAGGTTGGCATAGTGATGCCTGACCTGCTCACCAGTACGGAGTATGCCAGTGGCACTGGTGAGGTCATGGGTGAGACAGTCCCAGGCATCCATCTTATATTGGGAGCCCTGGTACTTGCCCTGCAGCAGTCTCTGTTCATGGTCTTTGACAAGGAGTCCTGCCATGACTCTGGACTCCTGGATGCACCAGCGCTGTGCCCAGAAGTACACACCCTCTTCCCTTCTTGACATAGTGCCCACAAGGGAAGCTACAACCAGTTATGATATGTATTTCCACCTCTTGGGTTTAAGTAGGGCCTAAGTCCCACACTTTTTCATGACTGGTCAGTTTTGAAAAGGCTAGGCTATGGGCAAACATGTTTACCCATGGCTGGCATTGTTTAAAGGGATATAACACTGGGCACATTGAGTTAGCTGCCCTACACATTGCTTACACCTCCTAAGCTGGCCTGTGCAATACGTGGCATTGCTTACATTTGACTTCGCATTATATTTCCTTTTTGGTATTGATTTATTATTCATTACATCTTATATGTATGCCTGGTATCCATGATTCATGTGTACATACACTGTATGGGGTCCTTGTGTTTTATTGGGGACTTCAACACTCTATTACAATTACACCTGACTTCTGGGCTCACTGCTGCACTCCAGTTCATATATTTATGTTATGTAGTGGGTTATGGAACATATGTCTGTATACTGATTCCTTTCACAGGTTCAGTTTGATTTTACTATAGTGAAGACTTGTTTACTGATACCTCATTCTTCTGTACTTCTGTGATGGCTTCCTGGTTAACTGTAACTATAGTGTATAGGGTCCTGGGTTCAAGACCTGCAAGGCTGTTTATTTTGTTGATGGGCAGAACAAGGGCCGTTGGATACAGAGTGATTAAGGCACTTTTGAGCATTTGTAAACAGGTTTGCATGGGTTTGCACAAGGGTAAGCAATGCTAACTTCCGGTTACATATGCTTACAGAGAGTTAGCTTCAATATTGCTTAACCTGTGTGTGCATTGCTTACCCCTGCGCAAACGGGCTTAAACCCGCTTACTAGTGCTTATATATGCTTACTGCTGCTTATTGGTGCTTATACCTGCTTACTAATGCTTTATTCATTATGACACTGACACCTCACATGTGCATTTACTACAGTACTCCAGTTCATAAATATATGTTATTTAGTGGGTTATGCAACAAAAATATTGGTCATAATGTGCTTTGCCAGGGTCATGGAATGTGCTGCAGTGGGACTTGAACCAGGAATGCTTGCTCGTATGATGAATGCTCTGCCCAGTACACTATTGCTATGCTGCTTCATTTGCATATATCTTCCTTGTTATCCTCTTCGGCCATTTAAGCTGCATTAACCGAAGCTAAGTGTTGGGCACACCCGCGCACATACAGTTAGCTTTAATTAGAGTTTAAAAAAAAATAAAAGGGTTTGTTCATTTTATTTCTATATACTTGCTGTTGTACATGGGGGGACTGTTGGTGGGGATATGCGGACACCTATGAGCGGTCTCACTCATTTCTTAGCCCTTTCAGCTGTCCTTCATTGCAGGGGCATGTATATTCTGAGAGCTGTGCTCTCAGACACGCCCCCTGCAGTCTTACACACTCCATATAAGATTAGGAGCTCAGGCAGCGCGCCTCATTACTCTGCATGGTACACTGCCGTCCTGCTCCTAAATGGCCACTTCCGTGCAGGACTGAGCTAGTCCTGCATGAAAGATTAGTAAATCCGGGGGTTAAACCTGCACTATCACATCAACTACACCAGATGGTGTGACAGATACCTAACCCAACATGAACCCTGCTCTGGAATAGGCTGCCCTTACCTATTAAGCAAAGTACTTCTCAAGAAACCTTTAAAACTGGTCTAGAGGACTGGCTGAGTGATCACAAATTTTCACAAGTAGTATGTAGACAAACTTTACTTAATGGGGGGCATTGTTAGGTTCCTACCAGTACTGGGTGATATGGCTGAGTTCTTTGATGGTTACTTTCGAAGATAAACTTAGTACAAGCCTGTGAACCTATGAACCTATGAAAAAGAGCCTGATCCATTTAGCTCATCAGAATAGTGTATGTCAATGTGTATCTTTCAGTAAGCTGAAGCAGAAAAGACTTTTATAGTTCATTTCTTAGGAGGGAACAGTACTAAAATTAATCATTTGAGATGCTGTAGAGTGGTAGATATGAGCTGTTGCTAAACTTGTTACCCATTTGGATGGGAAAAGAGTACTATACTTCATGGCAAGAGCAAATTAAAAATGGGATGGTATCTCTACTCTGCTTAAGAGATTATGAGAAACTGAAATTCAACAATTTTCCAGAAAAGAACTTTTGGGAGAATGCAGCACTTTACAGATAAGTGTTTTCTTTTCTTTTTCCATTTTGAGAGAAAGTAATTTTGACATTTAAGTTCTGCTTTAAAGGAACAATATTGTGTAATAATCAATGCATTCAGTTTTTAATTTAAATAAATGTGAACCTGTAATACCAAATGAATGTATTTTTCAAAGAGTTGGTCAAACAATAATGTATGCTGCTGTGTAGAGGGATGAATATGTGACCTGTGGTGAAAGCATTTGACAAACCAGTTGACAACTGAGCATTTTGTGGCAGCTGTTTCAAAATAAATGTACCCCAAGATTCACAAACACATTTTTTCCATGCAGGAACAGTGTAGCCGCTCCTGCACAGAAAATGGCTGCTGAGTGATTCAGGAGAGTGCCGTTATCACGTCTACAAGTGGCCTTACACCGTTCTAGCACCGAAAACCATTCAACATGCAAATCACCTCATTTGCTGGTGAAAACCATGCAAATGAGGTGATTTAGCAATTCACCAAGCTGCCCGGACTCCATGTTAGAACAGTGTCAGTGCAGAAATGCATTTGGTTAATAACCGAATACATTTCTGTAAATGACAAAACGGAGGCATGACGGCTCGTGAAAAAGCATGTATTATGGTCATTATTTATGCCAATGGCCAAATATAAGGCCATTGGCATAGAAATTGTTTCATTTTTATGAAAATTAAACTTTTATTGGGGGGGGCGATCTCGAACGTTTAAGCATAAATGGCGCGCAAACACGATTGTGCTGAAAATAAAAAAAGAATGGGAAAATTCAATTTTAATCTGCATTTTGCCATTATAGTCTATGGCATGCAGAATGTAAACAATACCAGGGAGCACTGGTTGCCAAGGGGAAAGGGTCCATTTTAGAGCAGTAACTAACGACCTACATGCTGGGGTATGCAAATAAGGAAATGTTACTGAATCACAAAATATTCTAAGTCCACACACTGCACCTAACTGTGTAAGTACTAGAACAAGATCATGTAGGCAGGAGGAGCAACTAACAGGAAAAGGGTGTGTGTAATGCCTGCTGTAAGCACATTGGAGCTCAGTGGTCCATGTTTGCCCTTAGCTAAGCACAGCTAAGGAAGGGGGTGTGTTAGCACTGTTTACATTGCTTAAACGGGTGTGCGTGGCATGCACCATATTTTAAACTTAAAAAAAAAAAAAAAAAAAAGAAACAGCAGCAGTGTTTACAGTTGAGCACTGTGAATGTGTGGCATGCCTTGGGGCTTAAACTAGGAGGAAACTGTGAAGGGGAAATAGCAGTAGGAAAGCAATCAAGGAGAAATAGCATAGCTGGCAGGTGGAATGTATCAGAATCAGCCAATTACACAGGCAACAGCCCAGAACACCACTATAAAGTATGCAAATACCTTTCAGACTGGCTTTTCCCACAAACACTACACCACCGGTGTACACATATGGGGGATTTTTAACTGGCAAAACTAACTAAAAATGTTAGAGGCTGCTGTTGCTTTACTCTATCAACATGTGCTAGAGGCTGAGGGTGGTGAGGAGGAATGCTGACAACTGACCCACAGTGAGGAGAAGGAGAAGAGTGTACAGAACCAGGGTAACCTACCAGGACCTACATGAGCTGGAGATAGTGGAGCACTATAGAGTGGACAGGGACATTTTACAGCAAATCATCGAGCTGTGCCTGCCATGCCTCACACACACAGAACTAACAGTGGGGAACCCATCCCAGTGTATACCAAGGTATATGTAGGCTTAAGAATACTAGTCACAGGTACCTTCCAAACACCAACTGGGAATATCATGGGGGTCTCACAGGCATCAGCATCCATGGTACTCCACCAGTTCCTTAATGCCATGTAACCACATGCCAATGAGCACATATATTTTCCCAACACCTGTGAGGCATTGACCAGAAGTATGCATCTCTTCCACCATATAGCAGAATACCCTGAGGTAGTTGGTGCTATAGACTGCATGAACATCCACATCAAATCACCACCCGGCGAGCGGGGTAGGGTCTACATAAACTGCAAGCACTTCACCTCCATCAACTGCCAGGTCATGTGTGATGCCCGGGGCATTATCATGCAGATGTGTGCTGGCAGCCCTGGAAGCTATCACGACTCCCACATCTGGCATTCCTCACAGCTGTATCAGGGGTTTGCCAGGGGGGACATCCCATATGGCCATCTAGTGGGGGATGCTGGCTATGCACTGGAGCCATGACTGTTGACACCCATCAGAAATGCACACACACCCAAACAAGAATGCCATAATGAGGCACATGCACAAACCAGGATCATTATAAAGCATGTGTTTGGGATGGTCAAGTCACGGTTCCACTGCCTTGACATGTCCGGTGGAGCCTTGCAATACTCCCCAGCTACATGTGAACAAATGTTTGTAGTATGTGCCATGCTACACAATATGATCCTGTGGAAACAGCTGCAGCAGGAACAGCATGGGGAGGGGCCACACAGCCCCCCACCATTGCCAAGGCCACCACAGGCACAGAGGGACTTGGAGGAGGAACTTCCTGAGCCTGACCCTGTAGGCAGAAGGAGGTGTGCCCAGTATTTCCAGGCTTTGGCAAAGAGGCAATGCATAGCACACACACTGGCACTGTAGGCACCCAGAGACTGATACCTGTCTCTGATTTGCACATACAGTAAAATGGGTGCCAAACATGACACTACCTGTGCTTTACCATGTATAGACCATGTACTACGTGCATCCGACATAGTCAGCCCTCTAGCATCATCCTCAATACTGGCCCAGCAACAAGGTAAGTCACTCGTCCTATCAATTAGTGAATGGAGTATTATGTTCTGATAGTTGTATGTATGGTATGGATGCAAGCATGCAAGGGAATTGGGTGGCTGAATGGGATAGCAGCAGACAGCTGACAGCTATATGGGACAGCAGGAAATCCATAACAAATACTGGTGTCAACATACTAGGCAGCACTACAAAAGGTGACAACTCCCACCATAGTACATGTGGTGGCCCAAATAACTGGGTGTCCCTAGGTCACACACACATGGATGCCAATGAGGGTCACATACCCACCACCAGCCTCACCTAGCAGGACAGGTGTAGATGACTATAAATAAAGGCCTGGCTAAGGCCTCCAAATGATGGCAATGGTGAACAACTCCCCTCCAGACCTACAAAGACATACTACAACAGGTCTGGCAGTTGCATTTTAGTTCTGAAGGGTAAGAAGTCTGAAACTGAAATTTATGTTACTCTACTGATATACCTTCTTTCTGCATGATAGGTCACAATACAATATGAAATGGAAGCCAACAGTGTAACTGAAATACTACTACAGTCACTGGTAATGTTTAAAGTCTTCAGGTGTGCAACACCCCCCACAATCCTATGTAGAAGTGCAGTAACATGTAAGTTTGAGGAGTAATATCACTGGAGCACAGATTGCCAGAGCTGTTCCAATCTACGTGAATGATTGTTGCATGTGAACAATATGCAGGGGTCTGTGTGTTAGGTTGTTGTGTGCTTAATATTGTCTGGAAGTGGTCAGCATGTAGGTCTGGATGGTTGTGTCTCAGTGGCCTAGGTACGTACTGTGGTCGACAGGGCCATGTTCCAACAACTGCAGTACCACGCACACTGCTTCTCAGGTCCACCCATGTCAGCAGTTGTACATACTCACTGTCCAGATGTCAATATCTGTCAATGTCAGAAATCTGGACATGCCACAAATGGGGGCCCATACACAGAAACAGTACATGGGTGGAAGTGCCCTACACAGAGTACATATAAAATAACTGTCAACTGCAAACAACTTTGGAATTATACATAGAGGTTAGCATCACATTAGTTGTCCCTCTACTATGGAATACTGGTAGTCTTGTCAATCACTGGCAGACCTCAAAAGGCACAGTTATAAAGTAATGACAGGCTGCCCATGTCCACACACAAGGCAGCATAAGGGGAATGTCCCAGGTATATCTGTGAGTCAGGTGCCAGTAGCTTCCATATCACACATGCACTCAGCTCACCCCACCATCAGCCACAGGTTTGTCACAGGTCATATCCTTGCTGTAGGGAATCAGTACAGCATGACCCCCTCTGTTTATGGGGATACATACATGATACTGCATGCTGAATAGGTGTCCAATGCATGTGTGTCCCTAGCTGTAAGCAGCAACCTGCCCACATCCAGACTCGTAGATCATTATGAACAGGAAGGATTGACAGGAACACCTCAACCATTTACCAATGTCACCCCAGGGTAATCCACTGGCTTGCAGCCTGGGAACATATGAGTGACATAATGCACTGGCCTGCTACAGATGACCTGCAGCACTCTCAAATGGCCTACAGTCCTCTGGCAAAGGCCCATGCCTCACCCATAGTGTCAATGTACAGAATGTCAGGGGGTCCTAACTAACAACCTAACACAATAAACAGAAAACAAATGCAAGGCCATGCTGACAAATGCCAGTAGCATGCCTCCCCATGTCCTACTGGAAGAACTGTGGACCAGGTCATAAATACTACTGGGATAAAGGCCCAAGTATAGGGATACCTCTGAAATATTGCTTTCATAATGTTAGGAAGAGGTGAAATAACAGGGGGGGGGTGTAGAAACATGGATGTTATGGAGTGTGTGAAGTCTGAAACTCTAATGTCTGCCCATACTACCTCCTGACTGGAATCCATGAATGGATAGCCACAAAACATCTTGTAAACCACAATGTGAATGTAAACTGACCAGATATATGAATCCTGCCTCTGGATAACCTGGGTGCATCTGTACAGGTGAGAGGTATGGACCCAGCAGGATATGGCCATTCCCTTAAGTTGAGAAAAGCACAAGAAGGGGATCCCCAGCCAGCATACTACCAAGGTGCTGGACCATTTACACAGACCCAGCAGTCTATTGTCTGTAACTACCCCGCCACAATGGCAGGAGTGTGTCAGAATGTGTATTCTATGCCTCAGAATATTGGTCTCAGCTTCATTCATCTTGTATTTCCCTGGTAAATAACTGTGAACAGAGAATGATATCTGTCAGTAGTTGATGACATGATACATCACAGTGTAAAACAGTACATATGTCAGAAAATCTATGCTACAACCAACCATGTTACACAAGCAGCACAGACAGAAATAGTTACAGTATCCCCCATATGTTTCACCCATTGTGTCTTCATATTGGCAACCTATCTACAGATATCCTGCAGAAACAGTTTGCTATGTGTAGCTGTAGCACACAAAACCCTGGACTGGAGTACAACTCTCCCTGGAATGGATTCACACACTCAATATAGAAGGTCATACTGGGCATGCTCCTACACCTAAAGAAATGAAGCCCATGTCTGACAACACAGTGGACTATAGATATCTGTTATTCGCAGATGTCTGTGCACACACACACACACCAAATTGTACACCATTTATGCTTCACACACACACACACACACACACACACACACACACACACACACACACACTGGATAGGAATACGCACACATATCTAAGGCCAACATAATATATGTCAAACATACACACACAGAGATGTGGGGAAGAGAGAGAGACAGACAGCGACAGAGAGAATCCCATTATGAGGCCTTTCCCACCCAGTACACATCCCATTGGCCTATATCACATGATGTGCTGTTGTCATTAACTGTAGAAATTCCTTCTGTTAGTCCTCAGCCCTATAGTCTCAGTGGTGCTTGTGATAATTGTGTAACACTATAGTACAAATAAGTATTCATGTAGCATTTGTAATCTCAGTCCTGTCAAATATAAAGTTGTGTGTGAGTGTGTGTGTGTGTGTGTGTGTGTGTGTGTGTATTTCTAGATTAATGATTTTGAGGCCATTCACACTCATTACACTTCCCATTGCCCTACTTTATCACTCCTGCTGATGTCAGTCACCTTGAAATAACCCTTTGGGCAGCTTACAATCCTTTAAGCTCTGTGGTACACATGAAAACTGTGAAATACTATAGTGTAGCAAACTAATTAGAGAAGATTTCTAATCCTGGTCTTGGCAGCAGTGAAAGTGTGTGTGTGTGTCTGTGTGAGAGAGAGTGTGTGTGTGTGTGTCTTTGTAGAGACATGATTTTAAGGCCATTCACACTCACTACACTTCCCAATGCCCTACTTTAGCACTCCTGCTGATGTCAGTCACCTTGAAATAACCCTTTGGGCAGCTTGCAGTCCTATAAGTTCCATGGGACTCATGGTAACTGCATAATACTATAGCGAAGCAAGCTAGTTGGGTTGGAGTTCTAATCTGGCAACTGTGAAAATGTGTATGCTTGTGTGAGAGCTTTTGTGTGTCTTTGTAGATACATGATTTTGAGGACATTCACACTCACTACACTTCCCATTGTCCTACTGTAGCACTCCTGCTGATGTCAGTCACCTTGAAATAACCCTTTGGGCAGCTTGCAGCTTTATAAGCTTCATGGTGCTTCTGATAACTGTGCAATGCTATAGTGTAGCAAACTAATTAGGTAGAAGTTCTAATCCTGGTCCTGGCAACTGTGGAAATGGGTGTCTTTATGTTAGAGATTGTGTGTTGCAGAAACATGATTTTGAGGCCATTCACACTCACTGCACTTCCCATTGCCCTACTTTAGCACTCCTGCTGATGTCAGTCACCTTGGAATAACCCTTGGTAAGCTTGCAACCCTGTAAGCTCCATGGTGCTCACAATAAGTGTGTGATACTATAATGGAGCAAGCTAGTTAAATAGGAGTTCTAATCTTGGTCCTGGCAACTGTGAACATGTGTGTTTGTATGAGAGCATGTGTGTGCCTTTGTAGAGGCATGATTTTGAGGCCATTCACACTCACTACACTTCCCATTGTCTTACTTTAGCACTCCTGCTGGCGTCATACATGATGGGTGGTCATATAACTGTTTGTAGTAGGCATGAACACGAGGTCATAACACAGTTGGACACCTCTACTATTTCTACATGATACTCTTGCTTATGACATTACCCTTGTCTGTGTCCAGGCAATGCAACAACCATGAGCTGTAGAATTATACCTCTATTGGATGCACAGACATTAGGATTACACACGTGTATAACATGGACATCTCATTTACATCATGTTTTGCATCCCATGTCATGTGTTATGAGGCAGCCAGATACACCTAACCATACATGCATACATCTGCACAGGTAATAACTGCTATACATCTCTGTTCTATGTCAGTATGGCACACTGTCATAACACTTTTGTTGCTCAGTCATTCCTGTCAACCTGGTAGGATGGGATATGTGGAGGACACCGTACATACATGGTGGGCTATGGGCCAACATTAGTGACACTGTCTTCATATCACTGTAACACAAGTACATCAACTGATATTTGGATAGCCTTTGCATTTACAGTCATACCCTGGAGGATGTGCAATGCTCCTATAGCAGGCAGAGAGGAAATGTCTAAGAGTGTGGTAGTGAGTGGTAGGAACATTTACTGTTGCATGTATGGCCGGCATTGGTACAGAGCTAGTAGATATGATGGACAGATGAAAGGTGGATATAGTGTGTGTGCCACAGACAAGATGGATGGGGGTTTTGTCTGTGTGCTTCATACTCAGGTACAAATAATTTTAACATGGTGTGTCTGTGAGGGGAAATGTTATAGGTGTTAACCTAATGGAGCATTATGCCAACGGTGTGTATGGCAGTGGTAAGAGTGTCATGAAGAGCAAGGTCTATGCACCTGGGAATTAATGGTGTAATGATGACAGTTGTTAGTGCATATGCTCCACTAGTTGCATGTGTGATGGATAAGACTGATGTACTTTGCAGTGGTTCAATGAAGTGGTGATGACTGCACCCAAGGGTGAGAGAGTGGTGACTGGAGCATATTTCAATGGGAAAGTTGGTGAAGAAGACAGGGGGATGCATAATTGATGGGCAGGTATGGTGTTAAGCAAAGTAATGCAGAAGATGAGATGGTGGTGGAGTTTGCAAAAGAGGATGGACATGGCTGTGGTGAATATGTATGTTTACAAGACCAGGTGGCATAGGGTGACAGACAAGAGTGGAGGAAGATGCACACAGGTGGAGTTTCCCCTATGCAGGTGGGCCTGTTTGAAGGAGATTGGAAACAGTACAGTGGTGACAGGGGACAGTGTGGTTAGGCAGCAGGGAATGATGGTCTGTGGGATGATGTTGGTGATCAAGAAGTGAGGGAGGAGTGTGAGGGCAGCACCATGGATCAAATGGTGGATACTGCAAAAGGGTGTGTTAGGTTCAGTTCCGGGAAGAATTATAACAGGCAGTGGATGGCAGCAAAGAGTTACCAAATGTCTGGTTACATACATCTGGTCAAGTAAGGGAGGTGAGTAGAATGGGGCTTGGTGTGACATCTGGACAGAGGAAGGGGGACAAGGAGACCTGGTTGTGGAATGAGGAAGTACAGGGGTGTATACAGTGTAACAGGTTGGCAAAGGAGAAGTGGGATTGTCAGACAGATGAAGACAGTAGACAGGAATATAAGGAGATGGGGTGCATGGCAAAGAGAGTGGAGGCAAGGGCTAGGGATGGGGCATCTGAATGGTTTTATGTAAGGTTGGACACCAACGATGGAGGATAGGACCTGTACCAACTGGCTAGACAGAGGCATGTAGACAGGGGGGATGTGCAGCAAATAAGGCTGATAAAAGATAATGTGGGAAACATACTCACAAGTGAGGAGAGTATGTATAGCAGATTGAAACAGTAATATTATGGGCTGTTTCATAAGGAGAATGAGATAGAGAGGAGGATGGATGATGTGGTTTGGTGAATCAGGAAGTGCAACAGATTATCAAGGAGGAAGTAAGGATAGCTACAAAGATGTGCAAGAATGGTAAGGCTGTTTGTTCAGATTTTATACCTGTGGATGCATGGAGTTGTTTAGGAGAAATGGCAATGGTCTTTTCAGCCAGATTGTTTACTGTGATCTTGGAAAGTGAGAGTATGCATGAGGAGTCTGGAAAATTTGTTTGTGTACTGATTATGAGGATAATGGTGGTGTGCAGAGGTGTACTAACTACGAAGGAATAACACTGATCAGTCACAGCATGAGGAATGGTAAAGGGTGGTGGAAGCTAGGCTAAGAAGGGTGTTGAGGATTACTGATCGGCAGTATGGTTTCATGGCTGGAATGATCACTGCAGATGCAATGTTTTCTCTGAGAGTGTTGATGGAGACATACAGAGAAGGTAAGAAGCAGCTGCGTTGTGACTTTGTGGACTTAGAGACAGCATATGACAGGATGCCTAGAGAGGAGTTGTGGTATTGTATGAGGAGGTCAGGAGTGGGAGAGGAATCCTTAAGAGTGCTACAGGATATTTCCAAGGCTAGTGTAACAGGGTGAGTTTTGCATTGGGAGTTACAGGGGCATGTCAGGTGGAGGTGGGAGTACATCAGGGATGAGCTCTGAGTCCTTTATTATTTGCAGTGGTGATAGACAGATTGACAGACATGGTGAGACAGGGGCCCCTGTTGACTGTACTGTTTGCAGATGACATTGTGGTCAGTAGTGAGAGTAGGGAACAGGTTGTGGAGACCCTGGAGAGGTGGGGCTATGGTCTAGAGAGTGGAGGAATGTTGGTCAGCAGGACTATGACAGAATATATGTGTTTGGATGGAAGGGAGGATGGAGGAATGGTGAGGATGCAGGGAGTACTGATTGCAAAGGTGGATAACTTTGAATACTTGGGAACAACAGTTCAGAGTAATGGGTAGTGTGGGGGGAGGTACAGAAGAGAGTGCTGGCAGGATACAGGTGGTGGAGAAGAGTGTCAGGTGTGATTTTTGACAGAAAAGTGTCATTAAGAGTGACAGGGAAGGTCTACAAGAGGGTGGGGAGACCAGCTGTGTTATATGGGTTGTAGACAGTGGCATAGATAAAAAAGGCAGGAGATGGAGCTGGATGTAGCAGAGTTAATGACATTATGATTTGCACTGGGTGTGACAGTGGTGGACAGGGGTAGGAACATGTATGGTAGGGGCCAGCCCAGGATGGATGGCTTGGAGACAAAGCCAGAGAGTGGTAGGATGATGTTGGTCTGGACATGTGATGAGTAGGTATGCTGAGTATATTTGGGAAAGGATGAGGCAGCCAGGTAAGAGGAAAAGGGGAAGGCCTAAGATAAGGAGTATGTATGTGGTGATAGTGGACATACAGCTGGTTGGTGTGACAGACAAGATGCAGAGGACTGGAAGACATGGAGACAGATGATCTGCTGTGGTGACCCCTGATGGGAACAGACACATGAAAGGGAAGGCGAGGTTGTAATGGCAGTGTTCACAGGTTGCCAATTATTTGGCAGACATAACACAACTCTTTGAGTACATTACTACAAACCTGAGGCACATATATGGTCAGTGTGCATAACAGTGGACAGTTGAATGGTATGAGCTCAGTATATGATATGCAGTTCAACACACACAGCTGCAACAGTATTGTACTATGCAAATACTCTGTACAGGTCCCTCACATTTCTGGTACAAACATGTATATCATACTTGAATTCACAATTAACATATAGATATATGTGACATCCCATTAGCTGGCCTAACAGTGTCACAGTCAGTATTGTTCAACACACACTCCAGTAGTAGTCATATGTGAGCCATCCTTCCCTGGGGTGAGTCAGGGGCATGAGCTGTGTTCTATGTTACTGCAGAAAGACACAGAGCTATGGCCATAGGTTGTAATCAGCAATATATCAGTACAGAACCTGTTGTTGAGAAATATTTGTTGAGCTTCCTATATTCCACTTTTACATACCCCCTACTACATTCCATTACATGCTTGCTTGTTGGACATACCTTATTATTTTTTTTCTGGATCACTTGCTGTTCTCCACAGTTTCAGTGTGTGGGTCTCTGTTGCTGTGGATGTTTTTGTTTTGTTTTGTTTTTCCTCTTTCTTTCTTTCTTTCTTTCTTTCTTTCTTTCTTTCTTTCTTTCTTTCTCTCTCAGATAGATGTAGGTTTTACATCTGTTTTGCATAGGCAGCAGCGTGCCTTTTGTAGGTAATGCTCATGATCAGCTGATGGTGTGTGGACAAATTGTAGTCCCCACTTGCTAATTGCATGTAGAACAGCTGTGATATCATTCCAAAGCCAATAGCATGGAAACACACTCCTATAACTAAGTACTTCATGTGGGCATTGCCATTTTCCTTGCCTGTAAGCTGAACTTCATGGAGGTGTCTGACAAACAGCATCACAAAGGGTAGTTAAACATACCTCTTACAACAGACTGTGGAGACAGACCAACAAGCTGGGAGAGGATGTTCTAGACATGAGGACAGAATGTAAGTATTGCTATTATACATTTGAAGGAATGCTAGTTTGACAGAGTTTGTGTAGATATGGCTGTTCTGCATGATTTTAAGTCTGACAGTGTTATGTAGTTGACATAACTCTCACCTGCCAGTCTATCCACAGACTGGCCAGGGGTTGGACTCTTATATTTAGTGTGTTACTCACACATTTTGTTTTCTTTTGTAAATCAGTAGCATACTCTGAGAATTGCAGTCAGTAAATAGTAACATCCATGTGTGTTTCTGACTTCATATCCCTCAGAACAGATATCTTACAACAAACCCTGTAACACCATCAATTTTCTCAGTGTAGAACAGCAATATTTCGAGTATGGCCATGCATTTGGGTCTCTGTCCACCAATTATGTCAGGCTTTGTCCAGATGTCATACAGTAGGAGGTTGATAAGTGTAATGGTCTATCATTTAGTGGTGTCATTCCTGCTGAGGGGAAAGGCTGGAAACATGTTGGAGTCTGTACATTCAAGAAGTTGGTGTATGGAGAATGGTCTTAGACGCCCTTGTAACATATGTTATGTGGGGGAGAGTAACACTTGTTTTAAAACTAGGCTGTTAGAACATATGAGACATATTACTTATAATAAAGAAGACAGTTCTATAGCTGTACATTTGACTAAATCTCACCATGGGGACAGTAATGGGATCCAAGGTGTTGTTTTGGAATAAGTCTGTTCCTCAGTATGAAGAAACATTCATAAAAGGACAATTGTTATGTACAGAATCAATGTACTAATATTAAATGTGATACTTTATCCCTTAGGAGGTTAAATGAGGAGTGTAATTGGAGGCTGTGTGTTTAATTATGTAATTAAGTGTTAATTGCTTCTTGTGATTAAGGCAAGTATTTCCTGTAATGTTCTACTCCTTGAAGGCTTTGGCCAAGACATCAGAGTATAATAAACATGTGTGAATTACTGGCTGGTTGTATTTCTCTTTGCAGTGTTCAGTCATTTTAGTTGTTTTGCTAAGAAGTTGTTGTATGTCTGGCCATTGTGTATGGCCTATCATGATTTTGTAGCAGTGTACTGTTCACTTATTTATTTGAACTGTTGGGGGGGTGAGTGTCATGGGTCCTTTTCTATCCAACTGTGCATGCTGCCCCAGTTATGGGTGGTCAATCAGCAGCACATGTTTGTATTGGCATTTTGAGACATGTATGTGTGTGGATATATATATATATATATATATATATATATATATATATATATATATATATTTTTTTTTTTTTGAGACATGTATGTGTGTGGATATCTATATATATATATATATATATATATATATATATATATATATATATATATATATATATATATATTTATACTATATATATATGTGTGTGTGTGTGTATATATATATATATATATATATATCATCTATATATATTTTATTTATGTATTTATTTATTTTATTTATAATTTAATTTGTTTATTTAATTAATATAATTTATTATTTTAATAAGATAAAATAAATAAATATATATATATATATATATATATATATATATATATATATATATATATATATATATATATATATATGTGTGTGTGTGTGTGTGTATGTATATATATATATATATATATATATATACACACCTCAGTATTTATTGCTAATATATCTATATATTGTTATACACATATATGTATCTCCATACATATCTCTCTCTCTCTATATATATATATATATGTTTCTTTTCAGATATATATATGTTTGTAGATACCAATCCTTCCTACTTGCACAATGTCTCTTCCCTATTGTAAACTGGCTGTAAAGAAGGATATGTTTGAGAAAACATCCTTAAACCCTATATCAGAGGTGGCTTACTGATAAATTGCTTTGGCTATGGTGTGTACGGTCCTGTGTTCAAGACTTGCAAGGGCTGTTTATTTTGTTGCTAGGCAGAATAAGGACTGTTGGATACAGAGTGATTAAGGCAGTACTGAGCAGCTTTCAGCGTGTTTGTGCAGGTTTGCATGATGGTAAGTGGTGCTAACATACGGTTAAACAAATAGGAGCTTACACCCTGTAGCCTTCGCTTACCATTTAAATTTTAGCAATGCTTAAACCTGTTAGCATAGCTCAGCCACCGTAACCATTGATCACATTCCAGTCTGATAAAATAGCAGGATAATGACATCTTTAATAAGTGTATTTAATTTCCTGTACATAATATGCCTCTATGTGCTGTCATTACAGTAGCAAGTGGGTGTGACTGTACTGTATGGGACACCTGGGTATACACGGGTAGTACCACAATCTTTTTTCTTTGTATTTGTTTTATACATGGCTAGTTTCCCAGTTTATATGCAGTCACACTTGCATGTTACACCAGCTAAAGTGCTCTGGTTGACAAAAATAGTTTAACATATAATGTATCATTACGTTAGTACTTTTAACAGTGCTTTTCCAAGTAAAAGTAGATTTCAGATTTCAGTAATAGAACCATACACCCCTGCATGCAAAGCTGGGACTCTGAGTACTGACTATCTTGTTTTTGGTGTTTGAGCTGTATGTTTTTCTGTATCTCCTATTGGATATTGATCTGATATTATGATATTAACTGTAGATTACAATGTTTTTGGACATGTCATTGAGGACTGCTGTCATGCAGTAATGGCATACCTTTCAGTTTCAGACTTTTGTCTTTCAAAACATTCAACCTAATGAATAACCTGTTGGCTATCTACTTTCTGTCTGTCCTCTGTACAGATGTGCAGATGTCAGGTATTGCTAAGGCCTTACCAGTATCTAGCATTGTGATGTGGGCCTGGACACTGCTGCTAGTTCTGGCATATGGGACATTCCTTAATGTAGGCCTTGCCCCTTTTCCTTGCCTGTGTGAGGGACATTACAGAGGTGGTGGGCTACAGATTAACATACAGTAGGTGGCAATATGTCACAGGACAGGACATGTGGAGTCAGCCAAACAGCATGGAGGACGTATCCCCACATTTGTGAACAGACTCTATATCATCAGTGCTGTTATACACATGGTGGATTGATACACTGACAGGGTTTGTGTGGACATGCATTCAGTGAGTGACTTCACGACTGACAGTGATATGTCTCTGACATACCTCTCCACTGGCACGCTGTCCACAGACTGGCCATATGTTTGTCTGTTATGTTTTGTCTGTTCCCCAGACAGTTGGTGCCCTTGATAAATTAGTCGTGGACTCCGGGGAATGCAGTCAGTAAATACTCACATGTATTGGTATTACTGATGTCATATTCCTCTTAAAGGATGTTACAACAAACCCAGTAACGTCTGCAGCTGTCTCAATGTATGAGAGTAATATGCCCAATCTACCCCTGTGTTTGTGCTTCTGTCCCCAAATGATGTCAGGCTTTGTCCAGTTGTCAATGAGGCTCAGATGCATTTATTATCATTATTTCTTGCCTTCATTCCTGCTACCATCCCAGAGATGTAGTAGACCTACAGACATATCAGGGAAGAGGCCATAGATATGAGTCCTAAGGCTGTACATTCTGAGGTGAACTGTACATGTGAGAGGCTTGTGTATGTCTGGCCATTGTTAACAGACTGTCAGGACTGTGTACACATGTCATGTGTACATGTTATTTGGACTGTGTATGGAAGGGGGTGGATGTAAGTGTTATGGCTCCTTCTTTATCTGACTGTGCATGCTGCTCAAGTTTCTGCTGAATGGCTGTATGTGTTTGTAGGGGCAGACTGATACATGTCTTGTACCAAGGTCAGGATTCAGACTACACTGAGAATTGAGACTGTATACGTAGGGCTAGTGTGTAAGTGGCAAACAATGATGTATCTGTTCACACAGTCCATATACTCTACTGTTCACTTGACATGTGACTGTGTTTGTGGTGATATTGGTTGTGGTTATGCATTTTCACACTGGTGTATGTTTGTCTCTGCTATTACATCCATGTAGTACCTGATATATTTGCAAATACATGTGCAATTACCCATAGCAGATACCCTAATCCAGTTACTTGTACTATTTCACTAAATATATGTTAGAGCACACAGGAGGGTATTACTACAGCAACTGTGTTAGCTTATCTATGCCAGTACTTCAGATACATCCCCATTTTCATGGCTTCCACACACCACTTTGTCAGCCTTGGTCCAGATTCATTACAGTAAGGGGTTCTGAGCATAACTGTCATCTGGCTGGATTGTTTCAGGATGTCCAGGTTTATTGCTCATATTTATGGTCTGTTTTACAGATTATTCTCATTTCTCTGGTAAATCACTGTGATGATATGATTGTTGTCAGAAAATGAGGACATACATTTCATTTACTTACCTCACATCCATCAGAATATGTATGCTGAAAATAACTGTGTCACTCTGTTAAGAAGAGTACAGGGAGACAATGACCTCTTCTTTCATGGATGCTAATGTGTTAGTACTGAGTTGTGCCACATAGAAGGACTTTCTAACCAGTGGCAATGTGGTGGTCAAAAGAGACATTGCTGTCCACCTGTGTACCCAGATCTCTTATAACACCTTCTTTGTTCAGTGGACTACCATCAATGTGGTAAGTCATGGGAACATGGTTTTCCCCAAAGGGGATGACAGCACATTTTCTGACATTGAGCTTAAGGCCATGGCTCTGACGCCAGTCATTGGTTTCAGTGAGGCCTTTTAGTAGGATGCCAACATCACTTGAGTAGTTAATAATAGCTCCCAACTTGCAATTGTCTGCTGGAGTCTGCCAGAGCCAGAGTCCCTTCATGTTGACATGGACTTCAGAGCAGTTGATACCAAACACGAGAGGAGTCAGGACAGAACCCTGTGGGACTCCATTTATGACTGCTCAGCAGTCTGACTTGGAGTCAGCTATTTCTACACTGTGAGCCCTATCTGTGACCCAGTTTGCAACCCACCTAGTGATATAGAGGTTGATGCCTAGCTTAGTGAGTTTTTGCATGATGCCTGAGTGGGGAATGTTATCAAAGGCTTTGGCCAGATCAAGGTAGGCTGTATGTGCCACCTTGCCTTCATCCACAGCTCAGGTGACTGACTCCAAGAAGTTGACCAGGCTGATTGAGCAGGTATGACCAACCCTTCACAAAAGTAAACTGTATGGGATCCTGAGTCTGCGGATTCCCATATCCATGTTTATTAGGTGTATGATGATGCATTCCATAGCTTTGCATAACAGACTTGTCAGGCAGTTGGGGGTGGTAGTTCCCAGGGTCTGTAGTGGTTGTGGTGAGGGTGACTGCAGCAGTGCGCAATTCAGTAGGGACAATGTCTGAGGTGAGGCTGTGCTTGAACAGGCTACACAGGTGAGATGCCAGGTCACTCTAGTTCATGTATAACACAGCCAGGGATATTGTCAGGTCCCATAGAAGCTGTATTCTTAGCCTTGGACAGTGGTGTTTTAACCTGTGCAGCAGTAATACTGGGTGCCTGGCAGTGTACTGGTGTTGTGATTGGTCCTTTGGGGGAGACAGAGGGGTAAAGTTTGCACTCAATATATCAGCCAGTATATTGGCAATATGTGTTGGCTCAGACTAGAATGTATCATTGTCTAGTAGCTCAGAGCAAATCTTGGTATTGCCATGGAGATTCTTTACATAACTGTATGAGGTCTTGTGGTTGTCTTTACAATGTGTTCCAATTCTGTTTTCACAGCTAACTTTGTAGTATTTGATGAGAGATCTCAACATTTAATTGAGGCTGACAAGGGTTTTTTTCCAGTCTTGGGACTTCACCCTATCAGTTCCCTCCTTCTGTTGTACAGTTTCTTTATGGCTGAGGACCACCAGATTGGCTTCCTTTTTTTGGAGGTGAGGATCTTAGTTCTATTGGGTATGGCGGTATCCATGCATTTGTGTACATGTTCATAGTGCATTGTTGTTTGATTCAGCAGTCATGCAACTAGTCTCCATTTGCATGGCTACCATGAGGTTACCCACCTCTGTTTTTAGGAGACCATAGTTAGATTTGGAAAGACTTTTCATGGTGGTTACCTGTGCAGTGGGGGTGGGAGGGCTGTGGATTTGCAAAGGTGATTACTTTGTGTTCAGATATAACAAGGGAGGAGTTGACTATTGGTGGACAGCAACAGTCTCCCATGTTAGTAAGGACCAGATCGATTATATGGGCAAGTGCATTGGTACACGAGTAGCTTTCCCAGTTAATGGTGGGGTAGTTGAAGTCAACCAGTATGAGAGTGTTAGGATGGACACTAATATTCTCCAGGGTGTTTAGGGACATGGATTTCAAGTCTTGGGACATGTTTGGGGACCTATAGCAGGCTACAACCTGAACCATGTTCTTACCCAATGTTAGCTACACCTGCAGGATCTGTAATGCATAATTTTGGTCTACCACTCTGGAGGTGTGTGCACCCTTTATGAATATGGAAATACCACCACCTTTGGAGCTTCTGTCCAAGTTCTACAGCCAAAAGGTGTGGAATGAGTTGTATGCTGGAAGTGCAGGGATGCTTCCTGCTGCCTTTAACCAGGTCTCTGTTACAGCACAGATGTCATTATTCTCCATTTTAAGGAATACGTCCAGTGAGTGCATTTTCAGATTTAGACTCCCAGGGTGCAGCAGCATGACCCTCAGATTGCATGTGTTTGTAGCTGTTATATATTTATGTATATTTATGTATACATATATATATATATGTATTTATTTACCTTTATATATATATCTATATATATATATATATATATATATATATATATATATATATATATATATATATAATATATATGTGTGTGTGTGTGTCTCTGTGTGTGCATATATCTAGATATAAATTTAGATGCATCTCTCTCTCTAGATATATATATATATATATATATATATATATATATATATATATATATATATATAGGTATAACAGACCCCGGGAACTACCGCCCCATTAGCGTCATGAGCCTGGTCTGCAAGGCCATGGAACGTATCATCATGGAACTCATAAACAAAGACATTGGAGATCTCCAAACTCTGGACCCCACACAGTTTGGGTTTGTAAAAGGCAGATCATGTCTCCTAAACCTGATAGACTTCTTTGAAGTAGTCACCAAAGCCATAGATGAGGGTAAGGTAGTTCACACAGCCTATCTAGATCTCACCAAGGCATTCAACACCATCCCCCACTCTGGAATTATAGATAAACTCATTAAACTAGGTATAAATCCCTATGTCACAAGATGGGTTGCCAACTGGCTTACTGACAGAACCCACACTGTGAAAGTAGCAGACTCCAAATCAGACTTCAGACCAGTGACAAGTGGAGTACCACAGGGTTCAGTCCTAGGTCCTCTCCTGTTTGTCATCTACTTCTCTGAAGTACAGGCTAACACAGAAGGTCTTTGGCTAACTAAATTCGCAGATGTCTGCAAACTAGGAGCAATAATCGAAACTCCTAATGATGTGGACATCCTACAAAAGGGCCTCACTGAGACAGATGCTTGGTGTCAAAGTCATGGTCTCAAGCTCAATGCCAAAAAGTGCATTGTCATCCCCTTTGGTAAAAACTCTGTACCCATGAACTACCACATAGGCGGTAGTCTACTTAACACTGAAAGTATGATAAGAGACCTTGGAACACAGGTGGACAGTAGTCTCTCCTTTGATAATCACATCGCCACAGTGGTCAGGAAATCCTTCTACGTGGCACATCTCTTCTCAAATGGTTTCTCATCCAGAAAAAAATAGGTCATTGTTCCCCTCTACTCAGCACTCATTAGACCCATTGTAGAGTACAACGCCCCTTTTGGGATGTTCTTCACAAGACATCTACAACAGCTGGAAAGGCCGCAAAAATACCTCACAAAGAGGATTACTAGTCTCAAACAGATGCCTTACGCAGACCGTCTCAAAAAACTCCAGCTTTACTCCGTAGCATATCAGCTACTCAGAGGCGATCTCTGCCTAACATACAAAGCTATGTCAAACCCAGAGCTGTTGGACATGCTCCACTTAAATAAATCCCAATCCCTCTGAGCTACAAGCTCTAGGGACCAAAACCTTGTCACCACAATAAACAGAACATGCTGGAAGGATAGATTCTTGTCCCGGAGACTTCCCATACTCTGGAACAGACTACCTATCTATGTCAAACAGAGCTCCTCATTAGCACTCTTCAAGAAAAATCTTGATGACTGGATGTGTAATAGGAAATTCACCCCGGGGATCACTTCTGTGGTTCTGCTTGACAGGGGCATGGGAAAATAATTTTCTTGGGTGGCGAAAACCGGGGTACCTTATTGGTTAGGCTTGTATAGGCCCTAGGGCCAATAGCCTAGTACCTACCTATGGACCTATTTGTCCACATATATGCATCCCAATACATATATACATGAATATATAGAGAACCTGACTGATTCTACAGACTTCTTTCCCTACTGTTGAATGACTGTACTAACTGATATGTTTGGAAAATCATCAGCATTTTATAAAGCTCAGATGGTGTAATGGTACATTGCTGTGATTGTAATTTATAGGGCCCTGGGTTCAAGACTTGGCAGGATGTGTTATTTTGTTGCAAGGCAGAACAGTTGCTGCTGGGGAGGAAGGGATAAGGGCAATAATTAAAAGAGGTCCCTAGTTTGGGCCCATTTTGACAACCTTTGGACAGATTTGTTACAGTAAGAAGTTCAAAGTATGGATCTGCTGTTTGACTACACTTCATATAGATATATGAGGCCCCCCTGCAGAAACGTAGATTTTTTTTTGAACTACACATACACAGAAGTGCTTTTCGATGTTAAGTGCTTTCGTGTATGTGTGTTCAATGTTTTGTGATTTGGACATATGCTAGTCGGGCATGTGTCCTAGACCCATATATATATATATATATATATATATATATATATATATATATATATATATATATATATATATATATATATATATATATATATATATATCTGTATGTATGTATGCATCTCCATACACATATACATTTATATATATATGTACAAAACCTGATTAATTTTAACAAACCTTTTCCCTACTGTTGAATGATTCTACTGAATGATATATTTGAAAAAAAACATCAGGCATATCTATGGCTTAGTGGTAAATTGCTGTGGCTATGGTGTGCAGGATCCTGGGTTCAAGTTTTTCAGTGGCTGATTATTTTGCTGCTGGGAAGAAGAAGGGCTGTTAGATACAGAGTGATTAAGGCACTTTTAAGCAGTAAGCAATGCTAACTTCCAGTTATCTATGCTGACAGACAGCCTTAAAAGTGCTTAATCTGTGTAGGCATTGCTTAGCGTCGCACGCAGACTTACTTCTGTTTACTAATGCTTACTCCTGCTTACCCCCATGCTAATTTCTTTAAAAGAAAAGAAAAAAGGGGTGATAGGAAAGTGGTGAACAAGGGGGTATAAAGAGAGAAAAACAATATGAAAGATAGCTAGAGATGTGCAGGATGGGCCAATTTCTTCTACAGCAACAGCTGTGCATATATACTGAATTTGGAGGTAAATTTGTACACTCAAACCCGTGAGAGAGGGGTGAGGGCAACAATAATGTGTTGTGAAGCCAATTAGTCCAGATTGCATATGTCCAGTGAACATGTGTGCGAAATGGAAAGCTATGTATGGGACAACATGTTTTTGGGGAACGGATTGCCCTTTTTTTTCCTAAGGTGAGAGTGGGATATTGGCGAAGGATAGTAGGTATATTTGGGGATGTAGGTTTGGTAGGAAGACAGACAAGACAGCATACAGGGGTGGTATATAACACATGTGGGGGGGTAAACACCTTTGATGGGGAGGGGAGTTTGGTAATAGGAAGCAAACGAGCCCCCAAATGGATACAGTGAGACTGAGGTCCCCACCCATGAGCAGTCACCACTGCACCTTCAAGGCCTCAAAGGTGTCTGTGCTGGGGGCTGAGCAGGAGGGGCAGGATGACCATCTAAATGCACCACATGGCCCTCAAGCTGGTGTAGCAGACCTCCCAAATCTTTGCAGAGATTGCTATGCACCAGACCCCGGACCTGGCTTTGGGTGACAGGATTCTGTCTGACCCTGCTTCTGGGGGGGTGAGCCTCGTCCCCTGAGGTGGTTCCTCCTGAAGGTGGTGCAGGACCAGAGGACGAGGAGGTCCCGGGGTGGGTCCCAGATGTGCTTGGGCCCGGTGCAATGGACAGATGAGGCGGAAGATGTGGATCCGCTGGGATCGGCCTTCCCAGATGTGCTATGCTGTTGCAGTTTTATAACATATGTTGGTTAGTAATGGTAAACACATTTCAGGATTAGTTATAACAGCATGCATGAGTATTCCATTTACCCAAAACAACAGATTTGGAACATTTGCATAGCAAACAGAACACATGCATATATGGAACCACAGTGGGCAGTACACCAGCATGCAGGTTACATTGATAGCAACAGCCCATCAATGATAATATTTGAACAGGGAACATTAATTGGAAAACATTTCAACATTTGTAGAACAATAGGACACATGTCCCAACGGTAGGTTTGGGGGAAACATGCCCATTTATTTATGTGTTTTGATTACTGGTGAAGATAAGGTGGGTAAGAGAGAAGGATGTCAATTAACAAATGTGGATTCTTGCAGTGATCACAGCTTTAATGATCATTGTTCTAATCATTACTCTACATGTATTATTACAACAACCTAAGGCCTTGGGTTGGGCAGTGGTATGTTTGTACATGGTGTATTACAGCCTTCTTATAGCTACTTTATACCTTCTCTTAACTGGAAGACCTGGGGAGGAAATTTCTGTTAACACTACCTGACTGTTTCTACCCATATTCACATAGTCAGGGTTACATATGTGCGCGTGCACGTGTGTGTGTGTGTGTGTGTGTGTGTGTGTGTGTGTGTGTGTGTGTGTGTGTGTGTGTTACTGCCATACTCTGCCTTGATTTCTAATCGGTCACCCTGGTTGCTGGCAGCAGGGACCAGTAGCTGTGACAGCATGACACTTTTGAACATTTCTTGGGGGAATACCACTTGGTGTATGTACTTATCTTGCTGTCATTTGCAGCCTTTGGGTTGGACTGTGGGTGCTGGACACAGTATAACTACAGCCTTCTTATACCTACTTTATACCTTCTCTTACTGGAAGACCTTTGAAGGAAATTTCTGTTAACACTACCTGACTGTTTCTACACATATTCACAAAATCCTAGGTGAAATTATGCATACAGCTTACTACCACTCCCAGGATTCAAAATCTGTCTATTTCTGCTAAAAATACAACAAGCTTGTGTTTCATCAGAACAAGCTATTGAGAAACTACTGTCTTTTCCTTCAATGTTTTCTGTCTAATTCTCTCTTGGTTGTACAATCTGACCTTGTAATTACGACATTCTTATACATACATTCCTATACATACCTTTTGACATAGCACAGTGTGGAAAACAGTGGTTAACACACCATTACTATTCAGATATCAGATATTGATGTATGAAACATTTCATATCAGTTAATCACGTGTCTTATAGAGGCTCTAACTTTGTCGGATTAGACTTGATTGTTTAATGCTTTCAGAGCTATGGTTGCTGTGCATAACCTGTACACATTTCAAGTGATACAATACCAGAGTAAACACAACCAGTCCAGGGCCTTGAATTTTATTGACAGTCAGTTACAGTTTTATTTATATATATTAGACTATTACTGTAATACTGTCTGGTTTATTCAGTACAAACCATACCCATTTGTAATACTGCAAGGTGACATTCTACTCCTTTATATTTATTTGGTATGAATACTACAAGCTAGATTGTTACTCACCAGCCTCGTGACACAGCCTTTGCAACCTGCTTGCATGTGCTTCCTGCTTCACAGCCCACTCAGCTGGAGTTGTAAAGAAGATAGAGAAACATTTTTATATACCTATCAATCACAAACACAGGCTGGACTTTGGTAAACAGTTATTGATATTAATACTTACACATGCCTGGGACATCATTCCTCTGCCATGCTTCTTGGACCCACTGGTCCAAGAGCTCCCTCTTCCTCCGCTTCCAGTTGGCATAGTGGTGCTGGACCTTCTCACCAGTCTGAGGGATGCCAGTGGCACTGGTGAGATCATAGGCAAGACTTTCCCAGGCCTGTGCTTTGTATTGGGAGCCCTGTTACTGGTCCTGCAGCTGTCTCACATCATGATTTTTAACAAGGAGTCCTACCATGACCTTGGACTCCTGTATGCCCTAGCGCTGCACCTGAAAGTGCATACCCTCTCCAACACCAGCCACACTGCTTACACTGGGGAGCTACAACTGGTTATGAGCTGTATTCCCCCCCTGCGAGGTTTAAAAATGGCTGATTTCCTGCCCTTTGCTGTGATTGGACAGTTTTAAATATGCTGAGCTAAGCTAAGCTACAGGCAAACCTGTTGAGCTCAGGTTGGCAGTGCTTAAAGGGGCAGGTTCAGCACTGCTTACCAATGGGCAAATATGCTTAGCTGAGCTACTCATTGCTTAGCATTCATATTTCAGCAATGCTTACACCCAGTAAGCATATTTGTGCAATGCTTAGCATTGCTTAAGTTTCATTTTATAGACTATCAGCTTTATGGGATTGATTCATCATTCCTGACATATTATAATTTTATGTTTACCTTCCCTGACATCCCCCTATGTGCTTTCATTACATTTATTCTTGTGTTACTATACTGTATGGGGCACTTGTGTTTATATGGGGGTTTCACATCTTTTCTGGACTGACACTTTATTTTTGGTTCTGCTACACTACCCTGGGTAATAAATATTATTTACTACCTCATTTATTAGAACATATGACTTTTACAACTACTTTCACATGTAAAAGTGAAAAGACTTCATTGGGGCTCGCACTGTGATTGCTTATATACAAAGCATCAGCACTAACTACTGCACAATTTTGGATTACTTGCTTAGCTGATGTTTTCCTATTTAACTCCTTCAAATATTTAAGCTATGTGAAGCACACACCTTCTCAGCTATGCATAAACTTTGCTGCAGCCCAAAAAAAAAAAAAAGTATATATGATTTAATTTTTTTTTTCATTTTACTGAGATGACAGGTTTAGCATTAGTGTGAGTTTACTACTGACGGACAGTTCATTTCAGATTCCACATCGAGGGTAAAGTCATGCTAATACAAAGCCTGTTATTCTATCAACTTTCTAAGTTTGTATGGGCTATATTTAAAATCTGTGTCCCTATTTGTCCCCCCCCAACATTTGTCCATCTGTTGTGCTCTACTAGGTTGAGAGGTATGCATCCTCTCTCATTTTGAATTGCTGAATGGCAATTCTGGAGTGCAGGGGGCATGTGCATTGTGAGTGCACTGCTCTCGGACATGCCCCCTGCACTCACACTGAGAACCGTGTCCATATTAGAGCACGGCAGCATGCCTTCATGAATATGCATGGTGTGCTGCCATGCTGCATGGGAACAGTCCCTTCCATGCAAGAATAAGCTATTCTTGCACGGAAGTTTGCTGAATCGAGGGGGTAGTCTTATAAGCATTGATAGAATACTTGCAAGAGAATAAAATTATTGTACCAGAAATGGCAAAGGCCTAGGAGAAATATACTGTCTGATCTAAGAAATCACTGGATGGCTGAAGTGGTTACTGGGTGATGATTCTCTAATAGTTCTACCTGGAGGAGATATTCCCCAGTCTGCATCTGTAGGACAAAGGATAGCAGAAGTCAGCCACTTTCTACAAAAAATGGCATCAGTCTATGGTTTTTAAGCTATCTTAGCAGCCTTCTAGCAATTATCCAAAAGAAAAAAAACACGCATAGCAGCTGAGTATGCCAACTACTTGTATTGTTACTCACTGTGACGACTGACCACTGGACCAGTAATCAAGGAGAGTCAATCCTCACTACTGGAAACAGTGGGAGTGTAAACTGAGAGGATGGCAATGTACACACACAGTATTTCCAGATGCAGCTTTCTCCATCACGTGTAATTTCCTTTAGAAGTACACAGAGACCACAGTCAATTCAAGGCTGTTTTTCCCTCTTTCTCCAGATCCCCAGTAAGACTTCCCACTGGCACAGCTATAGAGTTGAGATCTCAGCTAAGTGGCCAAGCCAAGACCTCCAGCACCCTTTCTGTCAAACCAGTGCTTTGTGTCCTTGTCCAAGTAACTGACACACACACTCTTTGAAGTTTGATTTACAAACACACACCTGGGAAAGGTTGGCACAGGTTTCCTAGCTATGCCCCTTTTACCCAGACTATAAAGTAGTTATCACTGCCACCAGCCAACTCCTTATCAGCTACTTTCAAAGTTTCAAAGACATGCATATGGAGCATTTCTCCCCAGGCCTCCTCTGAAAACTGACTTTGTAACAAGTTGGTCTTTCCTGGTTGTTGTTTGTCTTTTGGCTTTTTCCCGGTAAGGGGTTGCCCCAGCGGAACTCCAGTCCACTAATGATAAATAAATGAACAAATGTTAAATAAATAAAAAAATAAAAATACTTCAAGGCCCTTAAAAAAGGGTATCCAATCTTCCTGTGTAATGTTACTATTAATACAAATGGTAGTCTGACAAAGAGCAAAGCTATTAGGAGAGGCATACACAATGTCACTGGATAAATATGCAAGTACTCTCAGAACTTAAATATCTCTACATGGGTCAGCTACAATTAAATGTTTAAATATATTTAATAATACATAATAAAAGGAAAAGACAATACTAAATATATATTCACAGTGATAGCAGAATTCAAAACCACAGGAAATATTTAAAACAACATTGCAGGACAGTATCAAATAAATAAAGAAAAATATCTAAACTAAGCTTTGCTATATTCCTAACTGTATATAAGAGAGTTACTATACCCTAGTTAACTTACTTACAGAGCCAGACAAATGTGGTGAATGGATCTTCTCATTGTTGACAGGTCAAAGACAGAATACAGAATGTTATGTCTCTCTAAGAGACCTCTCAAATTAATATCTTAAACACTACTGCTGGGCTAGCTTGCAGAATTACATCATTTCTTGTCATATGACTACTAGTCCCCAGGCCCAGAACAACCATTGATGGCAACTGGTAGCATTTAGTATCTGCCTGTAAAAATACATAGACAAGGGCTTTTCCTCAGATCTGTGGCAGATGCTGGAAGTCATAAAACAATAAAACACGTTCAAGACAATACATAAAGTTCCCTAGTTTTAGACATTGCGTCTTCTTACTGCATTGAAACTGAAAGATATCATCCTTTATTGCGTAGCCATAAAGTCATTTCATTTCAGCTATTTTTGTAAAATTTACTAGACTACGGTTAACCTCCTGTATCCCAGTTCCACTGTTAAACTATATACATTTAAGCAGTTACAATAGTGCATGTACATTTATGTTCTTTTCCAGTATGGTACATTGTGGTTACATTTCAAACACTTTGCAAAAATCTTTTTTCAACACATATGTCTGTACAAACAAGTCTGATACATATAACATACAGTTCTAACACAGTTGTAACACAATCATCTTATATAAATCATGTTGATATTCACAAATGACATATAATCATTTACAAAATTCCAGACAGCTGTGCTGGCAGTATCTCCCTTCATCACACTTCTTCCTCCCTTGAAGACTCAAGCTAGTTTTTTAAGTGACCCTTGAGAAACGTTGCTTGAGAAGGATGAGCCTATCTTGGAATATATTACTCCATACCCTGTCTTGAGATTCTAGTTACCTTGGCATTGCTGAATTCAGTACAGTGCTGCACTGTCCTATCATATGCCTACAACCCTATGCTCTACCACTGTAATTTTGGATTTTGCTGGATGACTCCCTGTAGCCATAGATTCCCCTCAGACTCCTCCTGCCTTCTACTACAAATACTCAGCACAAGGGCCTCTCTATCATAGTAATGTTTCATCATGTTAACATGGTACAATATGTGCTCTGCCTCCTGCCTAGCAGTTCTACAACATAGTTAACATCATTGATCTTCCTTACCACTTTGAAGGCTCTCTCCCAAGCTGCCTGCCGCTTGCTGTGTCTGACAGGAATGAGAACCATAACCTGCTACCCCCACAGTATACTCTCTAGCTCAAGCATTCCTGTCATACCACACCTTTTTCTGCTGTTGGGCTTCTGCCAGGTTCTCCTGGGCCATGCCCATGGGTTCCCTGAGCCTTGTCATGAGATTTAGGACACATGCCACAACCGACACCTTGTGGGATTCACACTCACCCTCCCACTAATCTCAAATCAAATCTAGAAGTCCCCTCATTCTAGCCCATACAGCAATACAAAAGGTGAAAAACTGTGGATTCCTGATGCACCTCTCTGTAAACAAACAACGTATGGGGCAAATATTTGTCCCAATCCCTCTTAAACTGGTCTACAAATGCCTGTAGCATGGTATTTAGTGTAGAGTTTAACCTCTCCACCAGACCATTAGTCTGGGGATGGTAGGGGTGCTCTTTAAGTGCTTCACCCCAAAATGCTTTCACAGAGAAGCCAGCAGATCTGACATGAAATTAGCACCTATGCCAGTTAGTATTTCTTTTGGGAAACCTACCCTACTGAAAATGTCTAACAAAGCATTTGCCACCTTTTCTGCCTCAATGAAGGAGGGAGCCACCACCTCAGGGTATCTGGTAGCATAATCTCCTACCACTAGGATATACTTCTTTCCTGTAGAACTTGTGGTACTCAGAGGCCTCATGATATCCATAGCTACCCTATAAAATGGCTCTTCAATCACAGCCAAATGCACCAAAGGAGCTTAGACATTGTCTCCTGCCTTGCCTACCTTTTGGCACCATTCACAGATCCTGTAGTAGCTTGTTACATCCCTGGAAATCCTAGGCCAATAAAAGTTTTGCATAATACATCTCTTTGCATGTTTTTTGCCCATATGACCTGCAAAGGGAATGTCATAGGCTATGGCTAGAAGTGCCAGATGGTAGGCTCTGGGTACCACCAACTGCTGTATTCTCTCACCCTCTAGCCCTCACTCAGGGGTCCACTCTCTTTACAGTAATCCTTTGTCCCAGTACACAGATTCCCCCCTTTCCTTGTGAATCAGGTGCCTCACTAGCTACGTCCCTCAGGCCATCTAATGTAGGGTATGGAGCTGGGCCTGTCTCAAATTTCTCTTTGTAACCCTTCCCAGCTCCCCTTCCACAGGAAGTCTGGTATCCTCTGACAGTGGTGCCTCACTGTCAGGCTGGATACTACTACTCACCTCTGCCCTTGCAGTCACTCTGTCCAAGGGAACATCAGTACCCACAAGCAGCTGTGGCTTATCTTCAGTGTCACTGTTACAGGGTAGCTCCCTCTCTGAAGTAGCCGCATCACCAGTTCTGGCTTCAAGTGTGTGTGGTCTGTCTGGGTCCCCCCCCAAGGCTAACAGACCCACATGCTTGTCTCCAAGCCTGACTTTGTGTAACTGCATGCACAAAAGGTACTGCATTATCAAAATAATTATGCATCAGGACATCTGCAGGGATATTTTCAAACACACCTACTTGTTTGCTTCATTTTCCCTCCTCCCAGTCAAAGTGAACCCTAGACAAAGGTATTTTGAATGTGATCCTTCCTAAAGGTCTGAATGGGGTAGACTTCCCAAGCAAGTAGTGCTCCTCTATAACCATTGCAGGCTTCACAATGGTTAGGTCGCAAGCTGTGTGTCTCTTAGCAGTGGTCTGTTTTCCATCTACTAAGATAGGATATGACCACTTGTGGTAGTTTGTTACTCTTGTTGTTTCCAGACAACTTACTGCTGGCATTCTGTCATTCTCACTTACTGGCTCTCTCAACTTTTGTTCCCCACCTTGCCTCTATGGGCATCTATATGCTACATCACCCCACTGGTTACATTTAAAATATTTAGCCATTGATCCTGGCCATGTACCTGAACTAGTGGCTTCCCTTCTTAGTGGTGGACTCTGTTGGGGTGGTTTAAGCTGCCCATCATGGGTTCTCTTATACCCGTGTGCAGCACTGGGTATCCCTTTCCTGTGCAGTGATGCCCTGCTTGCTAGGTATATGTCTCCCTTCTTTCCCAAATCATCTACTGTATTGCACTCCCTATCTGCTAACCAGATTCTTATGTCCTGAGGCAAAGTGCTAATGGCTTGCTCCTTTACCAAAAGGTCTGCTAGCCCTTCAAAAGTGGTGACCTGACACCCACTCACCTATCTATGAAAATAAGTGCTTAAGTCAGCAATATATTCAGACACTCTTTCATCTGTCTTGCGTCTGTGCTCACAAAACATTTTTTTCTATAAGCTTCGGGCCTTAACTTAAAACACTCTAATAAACAATTTTAACAGTATTATAATTTAAGCAATCAGTATCAGGCAATTTAGAAACAGCAGTTACAGCTTTACCATGGAGTAAAGGGGTAAGGAACCGTACCCAGAGCCCTTGGTCAACATTATACCATGTACATACCCTTTCAAACATATGACTAAAACTATCAAAATTATTACCCAGTGTAAATTGTGGAAAATATTTACTGACCTGTATTGCTTCTGGGTTCAGTTATTCCCTTCCCCTTTACCTCCATGACCCTGGTGAAGAGTCAGAATCTCCTTTTCATGTTGCCTCTGCCTCTCATTTTCTTCAGCTTCCAGATGTCTCAGTATCTCTGCTGCTTCTAATTCCATATGTTTCCTCCTGCCACAGTTTCTCATTTTCTTCAGGCTATAAATGTTGCAGTTTCTCATTTTCTTAAGCCTCTAAATGCTGCAGTCTCTCTGCTGATTCTATATCCAACAGTTTGGCCTCCAGTTCAAGTCTCTTTAATAGAAGATGGATTTTTAAGTCATCTATGGAAAGGTTGACCTGTCCATTTTCTGAAAGTTGTACATCCCAAAGACTAGTCTGGTTATCCTCCTGGTTGCTGGTCTGTGATGCAGCTGTGACTAAGACTGCAAACATTTCTGCTTTAGTCAGGTTGGCATGCACTGATCCTTTCTCTTGGCACATCTCAGCCAACTGGTTCCTTGTCAGCTTACCATACTCCTCTGCTGACATCCTTGCCTGCTCTCCCTGACTAACTAAGCTAACAAAAAAATAAATAAAACAATTGTGATATGAAACTCTGAATGTTTACTATGTGGCTGTTTCAGAGTACAAGCACCTTCTTTAGTGACAACTGTTTACAGGTTACATGAGTTCAATATCCACACCACTGAATCCTAATATGTGATATGGTGATCCCACCACTGCCAGCCAATAAATGTGATGCCCCAGCATTGTAAGAGTAACCAAGGAACCTCACTCCTCATCACTGGTAACAGTGGGGGATATACACTGAGAGGATGACAAGGTCCACACGCAGGATTTCCAGATGCAGCTTTCTCCATCAGGTGCAATTTCCCCTAAGAGCACACAGATACCACAGTCAATCTGGGGAACGGTTTCTCCCTCTTTCTCCAAATCCCCAATAAGACTCCACACTGACACAGCTATAGAGTTGAGATCTCAGCTGACTGGCCAAGCCAAGACCTCCAGCACCCTGTCTGTCCAACCAGTGCTTCGTGGCCCTGCCCAAGTAGCGGATACACACACTCTTTGAGGTTTGATTTACACACACACACACACACACACACACACACACACACATTTCAACTGGGAAAATCTGGTACATGTTTACTAGCTATGCTCTCTTTTCCCCACACTATAAGGTAGTTATCACTGCCACCACCCAACTCTTTATTAGCTACTTTAAGGCCCTTAACAAAGGGTGTCCAAACTTCCTGTGTAATGTTACTATTAATACAGATGGTAGGTTGACCAAGAGCATGGCTATTAGGAGTGGCCTACATATACACAGATCAGCAACAATGAAAGGTTTCAACATATTTAATAATAAATAATAAAAAACAAGTCAATACTAAATATATATATATTCACAGTGACAGAGCCCAGAACCACAGGAAATATTTAAAACAACATTGCAGGATAGTAGCAAATAAATAACGAAAAATATCTAAACTAAGCTTTGCTATATTCCTGACTGTATCTAAGAGAGTTACTATACCCTAGTTAATTACTTACAGAGCCAGACAAATGTGGTGAATGGATCTTCTCATTGTTGACAGGTCAAAGACAGAATGCAGAATGCTACATCTTTCGAAGAGACCTCTCAGATTAATATCTCAACTACTACTGCTTTGCTAGCTTGCAGAATGGCATCATTTCTTGTCATCTGACTTCTAGTCACCAGGCCCAGAACAACCATTGATGGCAACTGGTAGCATTTAGCATCTCCCTGTAAAAATACATAGACAAGGGCTTTTCCTCAGATCTTTGGTAGATGCTGGAAGTCATAAAACAATAAAACACGTTCAAGACAATACATAAAGTTCCCTAGTTTTAGACATTGCGTCTTCTTACTGCATTGAAACTGAAAGATATCATCTTTTATTGCGTAGCCATAAAGTAATTTAATTTCAACTATTTTTCTAAAATTTACTAGACTGAGGTTAACCTCCTGTATCCCAGTTTCCACTGTTAAAATATATACATTTAAACAGTTACAACAGTACATCTACATTTCTGCTCTTTTCCAGTAGGGTACCCTGTGGTTACTTTTCAAATACTTCACAAAAAACTTTTTTTCAACACACATCTGTACAAACAAGTTTGATATACACATAACATACAGTTCTAATACAATTGTAACAAAAGCATCTTATATAAATCATGTTGATATTCACAAATGACGTAATCATTTTCAATATTCCAGATAGCTGTGCTAGGAGTATCTCCATTCATCATACTCACTAAAAAATCTTGCCAGGAACTACTGTATGCTAAACGCTAAATATTTGCTATGTTTCTAGTGTACAACAATTTGACGCTTTAGCATTTTTATAGATGGAACCTTACAGCAAGTGACCAACATAGTTCCAGCTACATTACTTCATCCACCTGGCTAAAATCTTGTTACAACCAGAAAGCAACTCAGCCACATCAGTGGTGAAGCTTCTAGAGAAGGAAACCATTCTACAACAGTTACCACCTGTGGATTGAAATGGGTGAGATAGACAATTACCTCAACTTTAAAAGACCACCTGATAACCCTGTCAGAATGATAGTTTGCTCCAGGGCACCCGAGTCATTTAGAGTCACTTTTATTCAAAGACCTGCTCTTCATCAAATTAATATAATCTTGATTTTAAGAGGAAAGATATTCTAAAGGATAAAAAAAACAAGACATAAATGAGTAACTCCCAAAACAGAATCTATGCAGAAACTCTTCTTTGCAACAGGAGCCAACAAACTCAGTGTAAATAGTATGGGTAGGTATGTGTGTATATATATATATATATATATATATATATATATATATATATATATATATATATATATATATATATATATATATATATAATATATATATATATATATATATAGGTTCATAGGTTCATAGGTTCATACTAGGCTAACTGCCCTAGGGCATTTATAAGCCTAGCCAGAGTGTGTATGGCTTTCGCCACCCATTTTAAATTAATTTTGCTATGCCCTTTTTCGAGGTTAGTATACTGTGCCTCTGTATAACAGTGACACAAAAGTGATACCCAGGGTAAACCTACGATCTCCCATCCACTCATCAAGATTCCTCTTGAAGAGAGTCAATGAGGGACTCTGCCTAACCTGGACTGGGATTTTATTCCAGAGTGAAGGGAGCCTCTGGGTTATGAATCTGTCCCTCCAGCATGTCCTATTTATTTCAGTGCTGAGGTTCAAGTCCCTCGAGCGCGTAGCTCGATGGGATTTTTATTTTCTGAGGTGCAGCATGTCCATTAATTCTGGGTTGGACATGGCTTTATACGTCAGGCACAGATCGCCTCTGAGCAGGCGGTATGCCACTGAGTAGAGCTGGAGTTTCTTTAACCGGGCAGCATACGGCATCTGTTTGAGCCCCTTGATCCTCTTGGTGAGGTACTTTTGGGGTCTTTCGAGTTGCTGCAGGTGTCTGGTAAGGTGCATCCCAAAAGGGGCATTGTACTCAATTATGGGCCTGATGAGGGATGAGTAAAGAGGCATGATGACCTCCCCTGATCTAGATGTGAATCCCTTCATGATTAGGTGGGCTATATAAAATGTTTTTCTAACCACTTTGGCCACGTGGTTGTCAAATGAGAGATTGCTATCAACTTGGGTCCTCAGGTCCCTAATTACTTCTTCTGTACTTAATGTATTACCACCTATGTGGTAATTTGTGAGCACTTTGTTTTTGCCAAAGGGGATGACTATACACTTTTTGGCATTTAGCTTGAGGCCATGGCTCTGGCACCAGTTTTCTGTTTGTATGAGGCCCTTTTGGAGGATGCTTGTGTCGGCTGGAGAGTCTATTATGGCGCCCAGTTTGCAGTCATCTGCGAAATTGGTCAGCCACAGTCCTTCCATGTTGGCCTGTACCTCTGAGAAATATATACCGAACAAGAGAGGTCCCAGGACTGAGCCTTGTGGGATGCCACTTGTAACTGGTTTGGAGTCTGACATGGCTCCAGCTATTCTAACCATGTGGGTTCTGTCCTTGAGCCAGTTTGCAACCCATCTAGTGACATAGGGGGTTATATTTAAGCTGGTGAGCTTATCTATAATGCCTGAGTGGGGTATTGTATCGAAGGCTTTTGTGAGGTCCAGGTAGGCTGTGTGGACCACCTTCCTCTTGTCAATGGCCTTGGTGACTGTTTCAAAGAAATCGACCAGGTTTAAGAGGCAGGATCTGCCCTTAACAAAGCTGAACTGGGTAGGATCCAGTGTCTGTAGGTCCCCAATATCTTTATTTATAAGGTCCATGATGATCCTTTCCATAGCTTTGCAGACCAAGCTAGTGAGACTTATGGGACAATAGTTTCCAGGATCCATTGAGGCACAACCTTTGTGGAGAGGGACCACTGTTGCTGTACGCCACTCTTTGGGTACCTATCCTGTAGTAAGGCTGAGATTGAACAGTAGTTTTAGGTTTGGGTTTAGCTCTTCTTGGAGTTCATGTAGGACGCAGCCCGGGACACCGTCTGGTCCCATTGATGCTGTGTTTCTTGCTTTGGAGAGGGCAGCTATTACCTGAGCATCTGAGATGTCAGGGGGGCAGCACTCTGCTGGGATAGATATTAGCCCTTTTGGTGGGGAGGGGGGGGAGAAGTTTGTGCTGAACCTGTCAGCTAGGATGTTGGCAATGTCTGTGGGTTCGGTGTATTTTTTGTCATTTTGGACTAATTCTGAGCATATCTGGGAATTCCCACCCAGGTTCCTAACATAACTAAAGAAAGCCTTGTGATTATCCTTAGTGTCCTGTGCAATTTTTCTCTTGAAGCTGGCCTTAGACAATTTTATGAGTGCCTGTAGTTTTTTGCTAATACTGATCAGAGATGCCTTCCCTTTTTGGGATTTTGCTCTATCATGTAGTAGCTTCCTCCTTCTATTGTATAGTTTGTTTATGGCTGGGGTCCACCAGACAGGACGTCTGCCTTTGGAGGATTGGGTCTTGGTTTTATTTGGGATTGCATGATCCATGCATTCCTGAAGGTGTTCATAGAATGCGTTTATAAAGGATTTTGTGGTCTGGGCCGTATTATTCATAGGCCCGGGGGCTTTGAAGGATTCCACCTCGGTTTTGAGGAGTGTGAAATTTGCTTTAGAGAAGTTTTTCACTGTGGTTTTCTGGGCATAGGGTGATGTCGGGATGTGAATATCCAGTGAGATTAGTTTATGGTCTGATCTCACCAGTGAGGGATACACTTCTGGTCTGGAGCATAGAGTCCCCATGTTGGTGATGATCAGGTCCAGTATATTTTCCCTTCTTGTGGGAGTGGTAACAAGTTGTTCCATAGCATTTGAGTTTATAAATTCTAGAAACCTTTGGGCTAGGGTGTTGGAGCTAGAGTAATGCTCCCAGTCTATGGTTGGGTAGTTGAAGTCACCCAATATAATGGTGTTTGGAGAGACCTTCATATTTTCCAGTGTTCTCAGGAAGGCCGAGTGGGGTTCCTGGGTTTGGGAGGGTGGTCTGTAGCAGGCTATAAACTGGAAGGCAGTTTTACCCACTGTTAGTTGCACATGGATAGTCTCTGATGCTTCGTGCTGTGCCACCAACCTGGAGGTGTGGGTATCTTTGACGAATATTGATACTCCCCTCCTTTTGTGGTTCAGTCCAAGTTTTGGGGCCGAAAAGCATGGTATGAGGTATAACCTGGTAGTGCTGGGGTGCTCTCGAGAGCCTTGAACCAGGTTTCTGTTACTGCACAGATATCGATGTTCTCCATGCTAAGGAGAGTTTCGAGTGCCTGCATCTTGAGGTTTAGACTTCTGGCGTTGAGTAGCATTACTCTTAGTTCCTTATCCCTTGTGATACCTATGGAGGTGGGTTTGTCTTTTGAGCCTTGCCTAAAAGAGGCACTATGGGGGTAGCAAGAGCCTTTGCCAATATACGAAAGCCCAGGGGTGACAGCTGCAAGCCATCCCTAGCGAAGCATCGTGGCTTGTCGAGCATGTCATCCCAGGCTGACAGGCATTGGATCCCCTTTGAATGACACCAATACTTAAGCCAATTGTTGAAATTGATAATCTTGTCTTCATACTGTGGCATCATTCTTGGTGAGGGTAAGATGCTACTCAAGGTTAGGGTCATACCGGCCTGGGCTACATGCTCAGAGAGCTCCTCTATGTCTCTTTTCATGTAGTCCAGGGAGGTACGTCTCAGGTCATTCACACCAGCATGGACAATGACTGAGTCATATTTGAACTTGCCTTGGAGTGACCTGAGTGCTTGTGTTATGCGGCGATCCTAGCGCCCGACAGGCAGCTCACCATGACCTTCTCCTTGTTCAGCCTGGTGAACGGGACGTCAGTGTGCCTGATGATAGAGTCACCTATTACAAGTGTATCAGGTGTGTTGTTTAGCCTTAAGGGCTGTGACTGTTTGGCACACTGGCTTTGTGAGCTATGTGTTGCACGTGTTTTGTTTTGGTGTAGCGGTTGCTTGGGTGTCTGTTTTGGTGGTCTCTGCTGCTTAGGGAGATTTTTATTTAGAGCCTCCAAGTATGTTTTTGTGTGTTTATGTGTTTGGTTTGCTGTCGTGGTAGGTCTATGTGAGACTGGAATTGTAGTGAGTGTGGTTTCCTTCTCCTCCTGACTGGTTACGCCAGTACTGAGTTGAGAGAGCTTAGCCTCCAGTTTGGCTATATGGTTGCATCTCTCACATGTGTTGGAATTTGTTGGGAGGAGGAGAGGGTTGTCTGTGTACATGAGGCAGTTGTAACATTGCCTCAAGATTCCCAGATTCACCAGCTGGACTGGAGAGGAGATTGACAACTGACCTTTGGACATGTTAGAATAGTATTGGGAATTTCTTTATAATTGAAAAAAATGTCCATTGGGGAGCAAGGTACTCCAGGGGGAGTTTGTGAGGGTGTAGTGCTTTTAATTTTTTAGTGCTGACTTATATAATTGCTTTAGTGAGCAAGTGCCAGGTAACTTAAATGCAAAAATGACAAACAGTAACTTTCTTTCAAGTGAAACAAGGAAATAAGTACAGTAAGCAATGCAGATATCACTAGGGATCCACAGAAGCGCTGAAAAGCCGCGTTTTAGGTGGAATTAGCTTTTCAGGGAAATAACAAGCAATATATATGTATATATATTATACATACACACACACACACACACACACACACACACACACACACACACACATTGTTTATAATGAAAATAGACAAGAAAACCAGATTGTTTGCACTGCTGAAATCGAAGAAGATATTATGAATTATATAATGATGCAGAAATGCAAAATGTCTGTAAGAGGAGTAGATACAGAGAGGCCTAGACTCTTCTAGAATGGTAAGCCTCATCTCCAGTGAAATCATTAGTAAGAACATAATCATTTAAAGAAACGGATTATCCATGATATATGCAATCAGCTCAAGAAAGACTATCCAGTATCCAAAGAACAAAACTATGTTTAATAGTGTGAAGGAAACCTCCTAAACTCTCTAGTGGGCCATGACACTACTGGTATGAAAACTAATAATAAGAAAGAATGTACCTTACTTTAAGTACACATGAGAGAAGAGAGACCCATTATAGAGTATAATGCCCCATTTGGTATGTACATCACAAGACATCTGCAACAGCTGGAAAGGCCACAGAAATACCTCACTAAAAGAATCTCAGGCCTAAAGCAGATGCCCTATGCTAACCGACTAAAAAAACTCCAGCCATACTCTGTGGCATATTGTCTACTCAGAGGTGATCTCTGCTTAACATACAAGGCCATGTCAGACCCTGAGCTGTTGGACATGCTCCACTTAAAGTAATCCCAATCCCACAGACCCACATGCTCCAGGGATCTAAACCTTGTCATCACAATGAACAAAACATGCTGGAGGAATATGTTCCTGACCCAGAGACTCCCCATACTCTGGAATAGACTGCCCATACATGTCAAGCGGAGCACCTCCTTGGCCCTCTTCAAAAGGAACCTTGATGATTGGATGGGAGATACGAAATTCACCCCGGGGCTCATGTCAGTCACCCTCCTAAGACAGGGGTCCAGAGAAGTAAATATTGTGGGAAGAAATATCCAGGAAATTGTTATGGCTAGGCTTGTATAGGCCCTAGGGCCGATAGCCTAGTACCAACCTATGAACCTATGTTCTACTTCACATACTTATAAGAAGAACCCCATAAGGAAAAGAGAAAGAACTGCTATCGCAACTCAAATTGAATGCCACCTGTTTTCCTGGTATTATTGATTCTGTTTCTATTTTACCAGTGCTTAAACAGAAAGCAGCTAAGTTTTATTTATTGTTGATGTGTCTCAGCACCTGGTTTCTGTATGTCTTTATGCTTTCTCGATGTTTAAGGGCTTCAGTACTTTTATCTTGCCATTTAATGTTTTTATATTTTTATTTTCATTTAATGAGTTAAGCATAATTTATAAAATATATAATATTTTTTATATTATTTTTATGTTATACCTTAACAACTTAAATATTTATTATTTTTTAATGTGTTTGTAATCTTATGACCTCCTTAAGATTTCAAAAAATTTTTATTGGTGTTTTTTGTAACATGATCGCTGTATTCTGATTCTTAAATTTCTGACCTAAGTATAGCAATTAGCTCTGAGGAAATCCCACAGTATTTTAGAGACAAAAACGGGTATTTTGTGCTCAACTTTATTTTTCATTGGACTTATTACGTTTTCATTAAAGGTTTGATTCCCTGCATTTGTTATTGGTGGCTCTCTTTTGGTCAGGTAGCGAATTCATCTGTGTGCACATTCTTTTGATTTAATGGATAAAAGTTACCTGTATGAGGTGACTGAACCTAATTATTACAAGCATTACAGTGCCCATACAGGTGTTAGGGGCACACACCACAACTGTGTATTGCTGTTGACTCTGCAACATTAGTAATAGGCACAGCAATATATATTGTCTTGGTTATAATATGTGGTTTCCTGACCTGCTGACCTGACATTGCACCTTGCCTGTTAAATATCTTTTGCCTCCCCTTCAAAGTACAAGCCAGTTTTAGTGTCATTGTACTATTAGAAGTTTTACATCCACTGGCACAGGGAATACAATGTTGATTTACCGTCCTTTGGTGGATAATCAACAAAGTATTTTTTTTTCATCTAAACAAAGCCCTGTACGAAGAAGCCTGACTATTAAAACAAATTGTTTAGTCAATATCTTATGTCACTGCTCTGAGACTGGGCAAGGGGTGAATTCACAGGTACACACAGACTGATTACAGCTCATGTTCAGTGTCATAAAATCCTGCACAAACTGCATAAAACCCAATTCAATAGAAACTTAGGCAATAAATGTATCCCACTGAAGTCAATGGTAAACTCTCCTCTAGCATAAAGAAGCACAAAAACAACAGATA
>NC_056729.1:1996711335-1996733835 GCF_019279795.1 Protopterus annectens | reverse complement strand
TATATATATATATATATATATATATATATATATATATATATATATATATATATATATATATATTTATTTATATATATACATATATATTCAGAGAGAGAGGTGTGTGTGTGTGTGTGTGTGTGTGTGTGTGTGTGTGTGTGTGTGTGTGTGGTGTCTATGTGCAAATCTCTCTCTCCGTTTTTCTCTAAAGATATTTGTATATCATTGTAACTCAAAAGGTTCAATACTTACTCAAATGAAAAGTTTTCTGGGTGTAAAAAAGAGAGAATGCACAAATGAGGCAGTGCTCATTTGTGTGAATTGCATATAGCTGAATTTATTTTTATATAGTATGGATAAGGGTGATGTGCAGAGCTGTAGTAACTACAGAGGGATTAAATTGATCAGTCACAGCATGAAGTTATGGGAAAGAGTAGTGGAAGCTAGGTTAAGAAGGGATGTGATGATTAGTGAACAGCAGTATGGTTTCATGCCGGGAAAGAGCACTACAGATGCGATGTTTGCTCTGAGAATGTTGATGGAGAAGTACAGAGAATGTCAGAAGGAGTTGCATTGTGTTTTTGTAGACTTGGATGACAGGGTGCCTAGAGAGGAGTTGTGGTATTGTATGAGGAAGTCAGGAGTGTCAGAGAAGTATGTAAGAGTGGTACAGGATATGTACAAGGGTAGTGTGACAGCGGTGAGGTCTGCGGTGGGAGTGACGGATGTGTTTAAGGTGGAGGTGGGGTTACATCAAGGATCAGCTCTGAGCCCTTTCTTATTTGCAATGGTGATGGACAGGTTGACAGACAAGATCAGACATGAGTCCCCATGGACTATGATGTTTGCAGATGACATTGTGATCTGTAGTGAGAGTAGGGAACAGGTGGAGGAGACCTTGGAGAGATGGGTATATGCTCTAGAGAGAAGAGGAATGAAGGTCAGCAGGACTAAGACAGAATTTATGTGTGTGAATGAGAGGGAGGATAGAGGAATGGTGAGGATGCAAGGAGTAGAGGTGGTGAAGGTGGATGAGTTTAAATACTTGTGGTCAATAGTTCAGAGTAATGGTGAGTGTGGAGGAGAGGTGAAGAAGAGAGTACAGGCAGGATGGAGTGGGTGGAGAAGAGTGTCAGGAGTGATTTGTGACAGACGAGTACCTGTAAGAGTGAAAGGGAAGGTCTACAAGAGGGTAGTGAGACCAGCTATGTTATATGGGTTGGAGACAGTGGCATTGACAAAAAGGCAGGAGTTTGAGCTGGATGTGGCAGAGTTAAAGATGTTAAGATTTGCACTGGGTGTGACGAGGGTGGACAGGATTAGGAATAAGTATATTAGAGGGTCAACCCAGGTTGGAAGGTTTGGAGACAAAGCCAGAGAGGCAAGATTACATTGTTTTGGACATGTGGTGAAAAGGGATGCAGAGTATATTGAGAAAAAGATGCTAAGGATGAAGCTACCAGGTAACAGGAAAAGAGGAAGGCCTAAGATAAGGTTTATGGATGTAGTGAGAGAGGACATGCAGGTGGTTGGTGTGACAAAGCAAGATGCAGAGGACAGGAAGAAATGGAAACAGGTGATCCGCTGTGGTGACCCCTAATGGGAACAGCCGAAAGAAGATGATGATAGTATGGATAAGTAGAAGTGTTCAGGAAAGTTAACGTTTGAATGAAAAGGTGGTAGTGTTGAAGATGTGCAAGACTGTCCCCCAGATTCTGTAAACTTCTGTGCAGGAATAGCTTAGTCCTGCACAAAAGTGACCATTTAGGAGCAGCATGGCAGCGTGCCATGCATATTAATGAAGGCACACTGCCTGAGCTCCTGAACAGACAGGGAGAGTGGACGAAAGCAGATGGTGTGTCTGAGAGCAGAGCTCTCACAATATACATGCCCCTGTAGTCAAGAACTGCAGTTTAGCTATTACAATGAGCGAGATTGCTCATGGGGGTTGCATACTCCCAGCAACACCCTCCCCAAGTTTATAAGAGCAATATTTAAAATATAATAATATAAGCAATTTATTTATTTTTTTTATCAAACAGATAAAATTTAACCGTAGGTGCGTGGGTTTGCCCATTGCTTAGATACGTATACTGTAGCTTAAATGGCACAAGAAGATAAATATCAAGATATATGCAAACAAAGCAGTAATGCAATACTGTAGTGGTCAGTGCATTTGCTTTATGAGCAATCATTCCCAGTTCGAGTTGCACACCAGTATATTCCATTTTCCATGTCAAATCACTTTATGAACAATATTTTTTGTTTTATAACCTACTAAATATCATATATTTGTGAACTGGAGTACTCCATTAAATGCAGATGTGAGGTGTCATTGTAGTAATGTCTCAATATCCACAGACAAACACAAGTGCCCCATACAGTATATGTACACATGAATCAGGGATACAATTCGAAGGTATAATGTGTAATGAATGATAAATCCATAGAGTGTCCAAATCCATCACCTTCCCAAGAACCATGTTACATTTCTGTCTAAATTAGTGCAGGGATAAGCAGGAGTAAGCACTATTAAGCAGTAGTATGCAGGAGTAAGCATATTTAAGCAATAGTAAGTGGGTTTAAGCCTGTTTGCATGGGAGTAAGCATTGCGCACACAGGTTAAGCAATATTGAAGCTAACTCTCTGTAAGCATATTTAACCGGACGTTAGAATTGATTACCTTTGCGCAAACCCACTTACAACTGCTTAAAAGTGCCTTAATCACTCTCTATCCAACAACCGCTGTTCTGCCCAGCAACAAAATAAACAGCCCTTGAACCCAGGACATTGTACCCTATAGTCACAGTAGTTAACCAGTAAGCCATCACAGCAGTACATAAGACTGAGGTATCCCCAAACAGATCCTCACTATAGCGAAATCAAAAATTGCATGTGAAAGGAATCTATATACAGTTTTATGTTGTATAACCTACTACATAACATAAATATGTGAACTGGAGTACTGCATTACATCCAAATGTGAGGTGACATTGTAATAAAGTGTTGAAATCCCCTAATAAACACAAGGACCCCATACAGTGTACGTACACATGAATCACAGATACCAAACACATATATAACATGTAATGAATAATAAATCAACGCCAAACAGCAAATAGTATACAAATTAAAAATTAAACAATGCTAAGCATTGCACAGCTCAGCTTGCTAGGTGTAAGCAATGTGTAGGCCAGCTAAATCAGTTTGTCCATTGGTATACACCTTTAAGCAATGCCAACCTTAGGTAAGCAGGTTTGCCCATAGCTCAGCATTTTTAAAACCATCCAATCATGGTGAAGTGCAGGAAATCGGCCTTATTTAAACCCATGTGGGAATACATCTCATAACTGCTTGCAGGTTCCTCCTGTAGGCACTATGACCAGTGTGCAGGAAGGAGTGCACTTTCGAGTGCAGTGCTGGGGCATCCAGGAGTCCAAAGTCATGGCAGGACTCCTCATTAAAGACCATGACCAGAGACTGGTGCAGGGCCAGTACCAGGATTCCCAATATAAAGCGGAAGCCTGGGACTGTCTCGCCCATGACCTCACCAGTGCCACTGGCGTGCCTCAAACTGGTGAGCAGGTCAAGAATTACTATACCGACCTGAAGCGGAGAAAGAGGGAGCGCTTGGATCAGTGGATCCAAGAGGCTAGGCGGACGTGGGATGTCCCAGCTGTGTGTAAGAATCAGTCTACTACCTGTTTAATAATTGCGAGCTCATGTATATTATGGATAGGTATGGCTAAATATTCCTCTTATGTCTTTGATAGTGACAGATGAGTGGGCTGTGAACCCATGCGTGTAGATTGCAGAGGTTGCGTCGGGAGGCAGGTTAGTAATACTCTTGTATGTACTTTCATAAGAAATAAATCTAAAAGTAGTAGAAAGTTAATTGCCAGTATAAACCTGTATTGTGTATGGCATGTACTGAATACACCAGACAATATGGCAGGAAGAGTCTCATATAGGTTGTATGTAAATAAAAAGTTAACAGTCTGGAAATAAAGGTCTAATTGCTGGACTGCTTGTGTTTACTGTGGTATCATATGGTAATGTAGTGTTGCAATCTCTTCTGTCTGCTGGTCCTGCAACACCTTCAAATGGAACTGCCTCAGGGGATGGGGCTTGCCCCCCCCCCAGGGAGCGGGAGCAGGCATGGACAGGACGCTGTCACCTGTCGCAAGGTCCGGGGTCTGGTGCATAGCGAGCTCAGCAGGGAGTTTGGAGATCTGCTATGCCAGCTTGAGGGATGCATGGCACAACTAGAGGGTCAGCCTGCCCTTCCTACTCAGTCCCCAGCAGAGTTACCTTCGGAGCCATGAAGGTGCAGCGGTGGCTGCCCATGGGTGGGGACCTTAGTCCCACTGTTTCCACTAGGGTCTCATGGGCTTCTGAATTTCAAAAACCCCTCCCCATCCAAGGTGTTTACACCCCCACATGTGTCATATACCACCCCTGTATGCTGTCTTGTCTGTTATCCTACCCAACTTACCTCCCCAAATATACCTACTATCCCTCCCCAACATCCCACTCTCACCTTAAAAAAAAAGAAAAGGGCAATCTGTTCCTCAAATAAATCTCGCCGCATATATAGCTGTCCATTTTGCACATGTGTCCACTGGACACATGTAATCTGGTCTAATTGGCTTCACAACATATTATTGTTGTCCTCACCCCTCTCTCGTGGGTATGAGTGTCCAAATTTACCTCCAAATCAGTGTATATGCACAGCTGTTGTTGTAGAAGAAATGGGCAGCTATGGACCTTCCCTACACCTGGCCTGCACATCTCTAGCTATTTTCCCTACTGTCTTTCCCTCTTTGTGCCCCTTTTTCACCAGTTTCCTATCAACCCTTTTTAATTTCTTTTAAAGAAATAAGTGGGAGTAAACACTTTTAAACAGCAATAAGCATGTTTCAGCTTGTTTGCGCGGGGGTAAGCAATGCCTACACAGGTTAAGCAAGTGAGAAGCTAAATGAGTATAAGAAACTGTAACCGGAAGTTAGTGCTTACCTCTGCGCAAACCCATGTAAACCCGCTTACAATTCCTTAAAAGTGCCTTAATCACTCTGTATCCAATGGCCCTTGTTCTACCCAGCAACAAAATAAACAGCCTTTGTCAGGCTCAAACCCTAGACCCTGCACACCATAGCCAAAATGATTTCTCACTAAGCCATGTTAGATATACATAATCCTAATGTTTTCACAAATATATCATCCAGCGCAACCATTCAACAGTACAGGAAATGATTTATACATGTAGATGTATGTGTGTGTATGTATATATATATATATATATATATATGTGTGTGTGTGTGTGTGTGTGTGTGTGTGTGTGTGTGTGTATATATGGATTCACTTCATAACACTGAAAACTAAAATGAGAAAACTTCATAATATAGAAGACCAAAACACTGAAACTTCAAAATACTGAAAACTCAAAACACTGAAACTCAAAACACTCATACATATACTGAGTTTAAACAACATAAATCACAGCATTTTCCACCAAGTGTAAGCAGGGGGGCAAGCCCCCTGCACCCCCCCCACACCCCATGCTAATTAAATATATCAACTCCAAGACTGCACTTAGTGTAGTGAAGTGCAATCTTGGAGTTGATATATATAAGTAGCAGGGGATGTGGGGGGGTGCAAGGGGGCTTGCCCTCCTGCTTACACTTGGTGGAAAGTGCTATGATTTATGTTGTTTAAACTAAGTATATGTATGATATATGTTGTCAGTGTTTTGAGTTTTCAAGATTTTGAAGTTTCAGTGTTTTGGTTTCAGTGTTTTGACTTTCAGTGTTTTGAGCTTTCAGTGTTATGAAGTGAATATATATATATATATATATATATATATATATATATATATTTATATATATATATATATATATATATATATATATATATATATATATATATATATATATATATATATATATATATACATACATCTATAGATATATATGTATATATATATATATATATATATATATATATATATATATATATATATATATAAAATCAATATATATATGTAAGCATATATATGTGTGTGTGTGTGTGTGTGTGTGTGTGTGTGTGTGTGTGTGTGTGTGTGTGTGTGTATGTATACAGATATATATCTATAGATATAAAAGAAAACATAACAAATACATATATGACCAAAGGCACTGTTAATGGGGGTGAGGAGGCCCAAGCTAAATACATCTTGTAAGTATTGATATCACTCCCTCCCCTACAGCCAAACAGATTTGCCCTGCAACACAATACCAACTGTTACAAGTCCCATACCCAGGACCCTACACAACATGGCCACAAGATGTTAACAGTAATCCATCCCACCTGTATGATATAAGGATGGTATCAATAACATATCATGCAGTACAGTCTGGCTACCATAGGGAATGTACAATGTGGAAGCAATAAACATTCCAAAGATACATTCACAAACACATACATATATGCAGATACATATATATGTATACATATATATAGCTATATATGTATATATATATATATATATATATATATATATATATATATATATATATATATATATGTATATATATATGTAACTACACATACAACCACATAGATATGTATAGGAAGATACATATTTAGAGGGTGCACAGCATATTGAACAGCCAGTATTCCTACAGTTACCACCTTTTCAAATGGACAGTGTATGTGTCACTCATGCAAAAGACAATTGTTGCCTGAAACATATACCCACAGAGAAGTCAAAGGATATGACACCACACACAGGTTTGCATACATAAGAAATGTTTATTTGTGTGTTGTTACAGTTGTATATGCCATGTCATATAGCTTTTAAGACTTTGAAACACATACTAACTGAGTAATGCAACTCTCAAGAAGATCATTTTATACAGTAATCCGAAAGCATAACATATGTTGCTGTCCAGGCCAAGGCCTTCAAGTAGTACAACAGTAAAGAATGACTGGGCCAGAGGATAACAATCAATCAACAGTAAGTAATGAATGTGTATAGTTCAGCAGCCTCTAACTACACTCTGTAATCAACGCCTAAGGTGAAAAGACTTAAGGTTGCACAATGGGATGTATCTGTTTCATAATGTTTAAGTGAAAACATCACAATCACACTGACAAACAGAACAGTCTGTATGACAGTAAGCACTAGGCCACCAATGTTCCTAAGATGAAATGTATGGTAATGTACAGCCATATACCTTAAGGTGGCTTACTACCGATATCCCTCACATGTTGTAACAGCCTAGGTTATATATGGTGCATACTCCTCCCACATAGACTGACTTACAGGGGCATATAACACTGTTACATACACTGACCTCTGAACTGCAGAAGAGCACACATGTTTTGTGCAGCTGAAGCCCACATATATATATATGGACTCTACCCCACAATATGTGTGGGGGGCACAACAGCACTGGAATGATTGCCGGAATAGCAACACAACATAATCACAGGCCACTACATAACAACCCCTTACTACATGCCATATGGACAAAGCCTGGTATATAGGTGGAGGGCAGAGGCTGGAACACAGGTCCATATGTGAAATAATGTTGTCATACACTGAGAAAGTTGCTGGTGTTACAGGATAGTCTGCAACATATCCTTAGTCAGGAATATGAAGTCAGAAATACAAATGGATGTAGCCATGTACTGATAGCACTCAACACACACAATGCCAGTGATATATCTGACACAAGACATGTGTGGTGGACAGACAAAACATAACAGGCACACCTCTGGCCATCATGTGGATAGACCCACAGTTGAGAGGTTTGCAGACAGACTGCATTCCATGTTAAGCTAGTATGTACACACAAACCCTGTAACACTGGTGCTATACAATGCATATGACAACACTACTCACACTGTCTGTAGGTCTGGAACCTTATACAAATATGTAGCTGCCATGAGTCTGCAAGTCCTCTTGTAAGAGGTATTGCTACCTGCTGTCTGTAACACTGCTGCCCACACACAAGAAGGATGTCCTCCATACAGGAAAGGTAAAGGGACCATGCCCACATGATGTAGGGATTTATAGTAGTGGGTTGCCATGACAGCGGTAATTGGCAGTACTACACAGCATGCTGCATGCAGGTAGCAAGTGGAGGACACTGATTGGTGCAGAGGGCATCACCTAATTATGTGCATCACCTACAAAATCCATGCTGCAATCTATTCAAAGCAGCTCAATCCATTTACTGGAGAGAAACCGAGATAGAGCAAGAGAGAGAGACAGTGAAAGCCAAAGCCAAAAAAAAAAAAAACAATATATAAAAACACATCCATCCAGCAAACTATCCAAAAGAGACATCATTCCCACAACAGGTATGTGAAGTATATATGCACATAATTTAATTTAGTACTTGGCCCATACTAATGGGATAGATGATATGGAATAATGTATATGTGCCATCAGGTGTTGTAATGATGTCCAGTTGAACAACTGCTATGGACAATAGTTTTTGTCCCTGTGGATAGTGGGCCATACCTGTCAACTGTGCAGATCAGCTCTGACTGACAAGATGTAAGCCATCATAATGTGTGTTGTGTAATACAAAACATGTATATTAGTGTGGGCAATAGCTGGTGGTGGAAGTAATGCCATTATGATGGACATATGGGTTCCAAAGCCCTCCACTTGCAGGACAGTCAAGTTAATGTGTAATGTAGCATGCAAAAATGCCATATGTGTGTAATAGGCTTACATGCAATCTGTCCCTATATATACCCCCTAATGTTAGGCTGTGTCCACATGTGGCATCTGTCTGTGTTGTAGCAAGGCAGAACAGTGCAACTGTGCAGGAAGAAGAGTTAGAGAATGTGGACCTGATGTCTAAATGCACCCCATATATATACGTATGTGTGTGTGTGTGTGTGTGTGTGTGTGTGTGTGTGTGTGTGTGTGTGTGTGTGTGTGTGTGTGTGTGTGTGTGTGTGTGTGTGTGTGTGTGTGTATATATATATATATATATATATATATATATATATATATCTAAAACAGAAGCAAAACACAGGAGTGCAAGTCGGCAGAATAAAACAATCCACATCAACGAATCTCCATAATCGACACAGAGCACAAATCAGGCAGTTTTCACTTCACCATCAACAAAATCAGTCTTCACCTCATAGATAAAAAACGTTTCTGTTTATTGAACAAATGAACAGATATGGCAAGCGCTTTCACCCCACTGGGCTTCTTCAAGCCAAGATACCAAATTATTTAAAATACCCAATATATACTCTCTTAGAGATGACATCATATCCTACAAACTAATTAATCAATAAACAATTAAATAACATGTGACTATAAGCATTACATTCTTACTAGTGACAAAAAATGGTAAAAAGAATATCACTCATTTAAATCCTATTATATAACACACTAAAACAATCGCTCAGTGTTTTATATTAAAAGCAATATTGCATTCAAAAGAATGCAAACACATAAAAACATCAAGCCAAGTATGTGCACAAAAAGCATACATATGCTAATCATTACATTAAACCCTGAGTCTCCTGCCTTTCAGCATGGGACTCATGGGTACTCTGTCATTTAAGCCAGGCTCCCTATCTGCTCTCATCCTAATGATCCACTTAGTCTCACTCCATTCTGTAAAGTTCATGAAATCACCTCTCCTAATGGTGGGTGTGTTGACTTGTACAACTAGGAATTTTAACTTATGTTCTGCAGATGTTTCTAATACATGTTTCGACAGAGCATTCCTATTCGATTTAATACGGATATTGTATTGATGTTCTCTAATCCTGTCCTTAAGCCTTCTGTCCATCTTGCCCACATAAAACGCTGGGCAGAACGCACAGCTGGCCAGGTAGATGATATGCTCTGCATCACATGTAGCCATGGCATAAAAATGAAAGCACTGTTGACTAATGGGGTGTATAAAGATTGCTGTACTATCTATCATGTGACAAAAATTGCAGTTCTGACAAGGTCTAGTGGAAGCTGTGGTAGAGTGTAGCAACTGATTCTGGTGTCTATCCGAGTAGTACAACATCCTATGAAGGTTCATGCGATTCTTATAAATGAACCTAAGTGCATCACCTACTATATCATGAATTAATGGGTCAACAGTTAGTATGTCCCAATACTTAAAGTAGATGTTCCAAATATCATTAACATCTTGTGTGTAGTATATTGAAACCTTAGTCCCTTCCTTATACTCTACTAAACTATTTAATGCATTATCTCCTTCACTTATTACTTCAACTCTATTCATGAAATATGGAGATGCCCGGTATCTCCTGATTGTATCAACTCCCATAAAACCTTCTTCTATTTCTTCTTGGCTATAAGCTCTATCAGTTAATTGGTGATGGAGGTTAGTTAATTCATTATAAAAAACAATTTCTGCGGGGTTAAGGCGTGAAACCCACATTGCCTGTCCTCTCACTATATTCTTAAAAACAAACTTGGGGTGCATGCTAGTTCTGTGTAATAAGGTGTTCCTATAACAGGACTTCCTGAACACCCCAGTGTTCAACAAACCACTAGGGAGTCTTTCTACAAATACATCCAAAAATGAAACTGACATTATAGATGCATTCATCGTAAATTGCAAGTACGAGGTCAATGAATTAATTTGCTCCAAAAAGCTAAATAAATCATCTTGGCTGGTTGTCCATACCAAAAAAAGGTCATCAATAAAACGCACATAAAACTTAACAAATCTTTTAAAACTCTCTAGCTCAAACAAGCTACGCCTCTCCCAATCAGCCATCACCAAGCTGGCGTAGCTATTGGCACACGAGGTGCCCATAGCCACGCCATCTTTTTGAATATAAATTTTATTATTAAAAGTAAAAATATTGTTGGTCAACACAATGTGCAATAAACTGCATAAGGTATCTATAGATGAATCAAGAAATCCAGGGCTCATTTCCAAGCATCTATGCACACATTTGATACCCTCGCTGTTAGGAATAGTAGTAAATAAGGATTGAACATCCAATGTTACCAACCAATACGGCAGATCCCAGGGTAGACTTGCAATCTTTTCATAGAGCATCAACAGAAATTGTTTTGTATCTCTCAAAATATGTCCATATGTATTAACTACTGGTCTAAATCTAAATTCTAAATATAGAGAGATGGGTTGTGTTATCCATCCTCGTCCAGCAACAATAGGTCTCATAGGTGGGCAAGTCGGATATTTATGAATTTTAGGCATACCTTGTATACTTGGTATTAAAGGATGATTAACTAAAAAGAAATCATTTTGTTTGTCAGTAATCATTCCACTGCTTAATAAGTCCATTAAGGACACCAGTACTCTATTAATATACCTCTCCACTTGACTAGAACCTATTTGACTATAGAACTGGGAGTCACTCAACATGTCCTCCATGCTTTCAACATAACTACAACTATTCATCACAACTACAAGGCCTCCCTTGTCTGCTGGTCTAATAGTAATACTAGAATCACACCTAAGTGCCTTCAATGCTATTCTTAGTTTCGGATTCAAATTACCATACCATTTCTTATGTTTGTTATCATTATTATGTTTATGTAAATCTTCCTCATCTAGTTTAGAAAAAGCATCAATTAAAGGATGCAAATTAGGTACATACACGCTAGGCTTTCTCAAATTCTGGCCCTTATTAGCTAGTGCAGAATTGCTGAAATCAAGCCTTAGCTGAATATTGCGAGCAAAAAATGTTACAGGAGGCCCTGTGGTTGTGATGAATAGTTGTAGTTATGTTGAAAGCATGGAGGACATGTTGAGTGACTCCAGGTTCTATAGTTGAATAGGTTCTAGTCAAGTGGAGAGGTATATTAATAGAGTATTGGTGTCCTTAATGGACTTATTAAGCAGTGGAATGATTACTGACAAACAAAATGATTTCTTTTTAGTTAATCATCCTTTAATACCAAGTATACAAGGTATGCCTAAAATTCATAAACATCCGACTTGCCCACCTATGAGACCTATTGTTGCTGGACGAGGTTGGGTAACACAACCCATCTCTGTATATTTAGAATTTAGATTTAGACCAGTAGTTAATACATATGGACATATTTTGAGAGATACAAAACAATTTCTGTTGATGCTCTATGAAAAGATGGCAAGTCTACCCTGGGATCTGCCGTATTGGTTGGTAACATTGGATGTTTAATCTTTATTTACTACTATGCCTAACAGTAAGGGTATCGAATGTCTGCATAGATGCTTGGAAATGAGCCCTGGATTTCTTGATTCATCTATAGATACCTTATGCAGTTTATTGCACATTGTGTTGACCAATAATATTTTTACTTTTAATAATAAAATTTATATTCAAAAAGATGGCGTGGCTATGGGCACCTCGTGTGCCAATAGCTACGCCAGCTTGGTGATGGCTGATTGGGAGAGACGTAGCTTGTTTGAGCTAGAGAGTTTTAAAAGATTTGTTAAGTTTTATGTGCGTTTTGTTGATGACCTTTTTTTGGTATGGACAGCCAGCCAAGATGATTTATTTAGCTTTTTGGAGCAAATTAAATCACTGACCTCGTACTTAAAATTTACGATGAATGCATCTATAACGTCAGTTTCATTTTTGGATGTATTTGTAGAAAGACTCCCTAGTGGTTTGTTGAACACTGGGGTGTTCAGGAAGTCCTGTTATAGGAACTCCTTATTACACAGACCTAGCATGCACCCCAAGTTTGTTTTTAAGAATATAGTGAGAGGACAGGTGATGCGGGTTTCACACCTTAACCCCACAGAAATGGGTTTTTATAATGAATTAACTAACCTCCATCACCAATCGATTGATAGAGCTTATAGCCAAGAAGAAATAGAAGAAGGTTTTATGGGAGTTGATACGCTCAGGAGAGACCGGACGTCTCCATATTTCATGAATAGGGTTGAAGTAATAAGTGAAGGAGATAATGCATTAAACAGTTTAGTAGAGTATAAGGAAGGGACTAAGGTTTCAATATACTACACACAAGATGTTAATGATATTAGGAACATCAACTTTAAGTATTGGGACATACTAACTGTTGACCCATTAATTCATGATATAGAAGGTGATGCACCTAGGTTCATTTATAAGAATCGCATGAACCTTCATAGGATGTTGTGCTACTCGGACAGACACCAGAATCAGTTGCTACACTCTACCACAGCTTCCACTAGACCTTGTTGGAACTGCAATTTTTGTCACATGATAGATAGTACAGCAACCTTTATGCACCCCATTAGTCAACAGTGCTTTCCTTTTTATGCTATGGCTACATGTGATGCAGAGCATATCGTCTACCTGGCCAGCTGTGCGTCCTACCCAGCTTTTTATGTGGGCAAGATGGACAGAAGGCTTAAGGACAGGATTAGAGAACATCAATACAATATCTGTATTAAATCGAATAGGAATGCTCTTTCGAAATATGTATTAGAATCATCTGTAGAACATAAGTTCAAATTTCTAGTTGTACAAGTCAACACACCCACCATTAGGAGAGGTTATGTTATGAACTTTACAGAACGGAGTGAGACTAAGTGGATCATTGGGCTGAGAGCAGATAGGGAGCCTGGCTTAAATGACAGAGTACCCATGAGACCCATGCTGAAAGGCAGGAGACTCAGGGTTTAATGTAATAATTAGCATATGTATGCTTTTTGTACACATACTTGGCTTGATGTTTTTATGTGTTTGCATTCTTTTGAATGCAATATTGCTTTTAATATAAAACACTGAGCGATGGTTTTAGTGTGTTATATAATAGGATTTAAATGAGTGATATTCTTTTTACCATTTTTTGTCACTAGTAAGAATGTAATACTTATAGTCACATGTTATTTAATTGTGTATTGATTAATTAGTTTGTAGGATATGATGTCATCTCTAAGAGAGTATATATTGGGTATTTTAAATAATTTGGTATCTTGGCTTGAAGAAGCCCAGTGGGGTGAAAGCACTTGCCATATCTGTTCATTTGTTCAATAAACAGAAACATTTTTTATCTACGAGGTGAAGACTGATTTTGTTGATGATGAAGTGAAAACTGCCTGCTTTGTGCTCTGTGTCGATTATGGAGATTCACTGATGTGGATTGTTTTATTCTGCCATCTTGCACTCCTGTGTTTTGCATCTGTTTTACTTATAATCTTGTACAGGAGTTTTAATTTTTGGGCAGCATTTGTTGACATTTTATATATATATATATATATATATATATATATATATATATATACAACTCATAATATATATATATATATATATATATATATATATATACAACTCATAATATATATATATATATATATATATATATATATATATATATATATATATATCTCATAATATATACACACACACACATATATATATATATATATATATATATATATATATATATATGTATGTGTGTGTGTGTGTATATATATGTCTACATATATACAAACACACACACATATGTATATAAATACATGTCCCCTAGTTTTGCATCACAGTGCTGCATGCTATGTGTGAAGGAACATACACACACACACATATATATATATATATATATATATATATATATATATATATACATATATATATATATATATATATATATATATATATATATATATATATATCTATATACAGCAGTAAGTGTGTGCAACTTGGATGGTTATGTCACGTGTGAACCTCTTGTTGGGACCAAATCGCCCTTGTCTGTGAAGGTGGGATTGGGAATTTGGGGAAGGATAGCAGGTATATTTGTGGAGGTCGGTTGGGTTGGAAGATACAGAAGACAGCCTACAGGGGTGGTATATGACACATGTGGTGGTTAAACATTCTGGATGGGGAGTGTCATCTGCAACGTGGAAGCCCCACGAGCCCCCATATGGAAACAATGGGAACAAGGCCCCCACCCATGGCCAGTCACAACATCAGCTCCATGGCTCTGAAGGTGCCTGGGCTGGAGGCTGAGCAGGACGAGCATATGGACCCTGAGTGTGTACTGAGGGCCTCAAGGTGCTACAGTACATCCCCCATGTATCTGTGGAGCTCCCTATGCACCAGACCCTGGACATGACCTCGGGTGACAGGATCATGTCTGTGTATGCTCTTGGGGGGGGGGTGACACCATCCCCTGAGGTGGTTCCAACTGAAGGTAGTGCAGGACCAGTACATGAGGAGGCCCCAGGGTGGGTTCCACATGTGATGTGGCCTGGTAACATGGCCAGATGAGGTGGGAGAGGTGGCTCTGCTGGCAACCATTCCCTAAACATGCTATTGTGTCATTGTTATAGAACATATGTGGGTAGTAATAGTCCACACATTCCCGGATCATGTCTAACAGCATGCATAGATATCCCCAATAACAAAAAACAACAGATGTGCAGCAATCACGTAGCAAACAGACCACGTGCATATATGGAACCATAGTGGGCCTTACAATGGCATGCAGGTGACATTGTCCGTAACAGGCCAGCAATGATAGTGTCCCCACAGGGAACATGGCTACAAACACATAGCACAAAGTGTGGTACAATACATGTCCCAATGGTAGGTATTCTGTAGACATACCTAGTGAGTTGTGTGATCAGATTGTTGTTGCAGATATGGTGGGTGGGAGACAGAGATGTGTATTAAGAACTATGATAACCTTGCTGTATGAGGTGCTAAAACCTGTTTCTATCTTTATGTCTTTCAGGCAAGATGTCCTGTTCCTGTTTATACAGTGGACAAGAATGAGGTTATCATCACACAACTGCTGCAGCACTACCAGGTGTTGTTTGGCTGAACAGCCCATGAGCAGCAGTAGTGGACTACCCTGTGGAACGATCTTGTCCACAGGGTAAATGATGTCGACCTGCATAACCACAGTTCTGAGCAGGTCTGGCATCATTGCACAGACCTACTTTGCAATGCCCATCGACATGCTGCTGCAGTCAGGGGGGAATCAGCTCACAACAGGGGGGGTCATGCCATCCATCCCCCCTGACACATGTTGAGGAGCTCCTTGCCAGCCTCGGGCCACCTGCCTGCCCGCACACACAACACCTGGTGGAGAGCATAGTGGAGGTGGGTGCTACCCTCACAATGGCAAAGGAGCATGCAGGTAAAGCCACAGGGTACATCAGTAGACCACTGTTCCGTATCCATCCGCATCTGTACAGTTAGGTCATGCATATCTGAGATGACATATATATATATATATATATATATATATATATATATATATATATATATAGTCTCTTGCTGCATAGTAGTAACAAACAGATGTGCATAAGCTGTAGTATTGTGAGCTTGTACTGTTGATGTACTGTAATGCTGCACCCACCCTGTACCAATGCCTCAGCTGTGGCTACTGACATCACATCTCTCACACACTTATGTAGGTCCCTCTGGTATACCTCAAAGACAGCAGCCTGTAGCTGGTGCATATGGTGTTTGTTGAGGTTTGCCTATACACCGGTCATGTTATGGCTATGGTATATTCCATGCACACATTTAACACACCTACCCATAATGCATGCCATACATGTTCACGTATTGTTGCTGTTAACTTCACTGCATCACAGTGGTCACCATGATGGTGTATCTGAAGGGTATGTCAGACTCCTGCAATATAACTAATATCCTGTCATTGCTAAATGTGTACACAGAGATGAACATAATGTGGGACAAATGGCCTACAGTAGGGACATGTGTAAAACATCACCCTTATACAGTGCTACAGCAGTGTATATACCAGTATTACAATGACAACAGTTACAGATCTACAATACGTCATATCACAATACTGAGGTCCACCACCCTTACAACCTGGAATGTTGTCCTAACATGCGCAATGATTGTGTAATATGGAATCGTATGTTAGGACAGCAGATATGGGGAATACATACCTTCACAAACACTGAAAGCATATGTGTGCACACACTCCAGATAAAATATAGTGGAAGCAGCTGTTAAGGTACTGGCTGAATGCATTTGTCATGGAAATGCACCTTCCAGCAAGTACACGTCCCCAGTGTCACACCAAGAACTGGTCTGCTGTCCAAGATGTTTGGCCATCAAATGTGCCCAATTACCTACAACAGAGGCAGTCGTGGCTTGCACACATCTTACATGCCATGGCATGGGCCCCATACCCAACAGGTAGCACCCAGGAGTTGGACATGAGGCCATACCTCACCATTGCATATACCATGGAAAACAGTGCAGACAATCATGTATGTGGTGAGGATGTATGGGACAGGAATAATGTAGGAAATAAACAGATGGCCATCCAAGACAGATGATGTCACATGTAGCAAACTGGTATTGCAGGTTGCTTAGTAACATGCCACAACACTGAGGGGGGTTGCAGGAATGTCTAGTAAGTACTGGCTGTGCAGTACCCATGTCAGCAATTGCCTGGACTCTGCAAACGTGTGGCCCATGGGTTAGGGTAATCAGATGTGACAGTTGTACTACAGGAAACATCAGCCAGGCCTCTCTACAGGTAGCGTATGCATAACAGAAGAGGTCCCCAAAAGGCATGCATTGCAATGTGTACTTGTGTACTCAAGACCACGTTGGAAACCTACAGACAGTATCATGTACGATACATGTGCTGCACAACCAACACCTCACCCTCCCTCAGGCCCACCATCCCCATCTGTACCGTGCCAATGCCAGTGTACACCTGTATGTCTGCCATTCATTAGCTGGGACTAGGCTGTTACACGTGGTGTTTAGTGTTTGCAATACTGCAAACTGACACACATGTGTAGGCCATAGCTGTCAAGCATCTGCAAAAAGGCTTAAGGTGGTGAGGGATTGTCATCATGACACAACAGTGCACTGCAGCAGGAAACCAAGGGATGCTATGAATGGCTGTATCTGCACACAGTCAGGGTCAGGAACTGTGGCAGACATAACCCTGACTCCACAGCAATAGTGACAGCAGTGTGTGAACTCCAAGGGATGTGCACATGTTGACCTTGCAATCATGCAGAGTTGAGGGACATGTGTAGTGCAGACTGACCATATACTGGTAAATGCAGATGGCCCATGCTAGTATAACCCCGAAGTGTATGCATCTCAATCAGCATCAGAACAACTAACACATTTGTTTGACACTGCATTTGATTGTACAGGACATATGTCACATATCAGGCTCATGTAATGTTAACATATGCAGTAATGTGGTCCCATGGCATATCAAGGAAGAGGGCATCATATCAATAAGGGTGTGTACGCTCCCCATAGCCATGTTAAGGTTTGATGTTTGTCAGTGTAATTGTAATGTATTGGTTATACATGCACCGCTGATGATGACATCTGTAAATCAGACATCAGGCATTCACAAATGACATCTGCCCACATATCATCCCAGGTATGTGTCAGACAAACACATAGGGGCTGTGAGCAGAAGAGCAAACATAACTGACACAGTTATACATATTCAGCAATGGTGTGTACACCTGTGAGGTATGGTGTACAGTACATGGCAGGGTGTTGAACAGGTGCACAGCAATATTGTGTACATGGGTGCAGTGTTTTCCAGGGGAAGGGGCATCACCTACTAACACAGCCCATGCACCACACACACGTATACTGTTGCTAGCATGGATTGACTATAGCTGCACTGCATGCTGTTTAGTACCACATGTTATGCATGTTGGCAGATGGGTAATGGGAGGTCTATGTGTAATATCTTCGTGCAACATCACCTGTAAGTGTGTGTGTGTGGGGGGGGGGTTATTTTGTCTGTAAGTGCAATCTGGTGGAGTGGAGGGGGGTTGATGCATGTAGGATTTGTGTGTGTATGTGTGTGTGTGTGTGTGTGTGTGTGTGTGTGTGTGTGTGTGTGTGTGTGTGTGTGTGTGTGTGTGTCCATGTATGCAAATGTGTGAATGTGGGGTTGTTCATATGTCTCGACTTCCCTTTGGAATCGTTCAGTACATAGACATGGACTGACACATGAGACACCAGGAATACTTGTCTGATATGTAATCTTAGGATAGCTGATAGTATAATAAGGTCTGTAGCATGGAACATGCATTGGGAGGGAAACTAGACACCAGGTATACTGATAAAACTGCATCAGCAGAAAGGTGAAAGAATACCCACGTATGCAGCACTACAGATGTATTGGTGAATTACTAGACAACACCAGTGAGTGTATACAAATATTACTGTTGTCCACATAATAAGTTAATAGAGCAACAGATATTGCATCTACTGAGCTATAGTTATGTATGACACTCCAGTGCATAACATTATTGAGTGACTGTAGTAGCCCCTAACATATGGGGGCCATGCTCACGATGTCTGGACAAACCCAGGATGAGCACTGGATGACAGCTGTGGGTCCTTGTAAAACCGACACCAATCAAGTCAAAGAAGTAATGGAGTAACAGGTTATGTTTTGTGGTCACTTGTCTAGGCAATTAGAAGAATGATACGTTAATGACTGCTATTAATGAGTGTAAGTTTCCAAGTGTGATGCAGGATGGGGAACTTAAGAGAATAAACGTGGGACAGTCTGTAAACTCAAGGACAGATAGATATTATGGTGGAATGTCAGGGTGTGTGTGTGTGTGTGTGTGTGTGTGTGTGTGTGTGTGTGTGTGTGTGTGTGTGTGTGTGTGTGTGTATATGTGTGTGTACTGTTAAGCAATGACATACAAGTCTTAGAGTGCATTTCTTGTTTTCCCCTCACAGGTGGTGAGGTGGGTCCGGGTCCCTCCTGCATGCACTCTGATGTCGATGTCCATACAGACACTGAAAATGACGATAGGTGTGTTGAGGCACAGGCGAGGTTGTCAGAGGCCAAAACTGCACCATCGTTTGACATCCCCCTGTTATCCACCACATCCCAGCACACAGTCACAGTGCCTATAGATACCCCATCACCAGTGGCCATAGCAGAGGGACAGTTGGCAGTTGGTAGCAGTACACAGGACAGTGTGGTATATATGGCTGCTGTATCTGGACACAGCTGCCATAGACGGATGTCTGGCAGAGTACCACATAGGCAGATGTACAGGGGTGCTCATGGGAGGGCTGCTGGTCATTGTGTCCCTGGCAGAAGTGCCACATCTGGTACTACCAGATGCATGTTTCAGGTTGTCATGGGGGTGCCGACATGTATGGAATGGTACACCAGACAGAGGCTGCAGAGGGCTGCTTTTTCAGCTATAAGTGACAACATCCATGATCTTGCAGGTGCCCTCCATTATTATACAGAGGTCATGGACAGACAGTGGGGTGAGATGGTGGGTCTCCTTGACCGTGGATTGTCTGTGCTAGAGCATGTGGTGGGAATGGTGCAATGGCCACGTGGATGTAGGCCAGCAACACCAACATCTGGAGGTCATGGATGTGCAAGGACACCAAGCCTCTCCTGTAGTGGCAGTACCAGCCCCAGCACTGCAGGGGTGGTGCTATCCACACCACACCACAGCAGGCCATGTGCACGTGGCCCTGGCCAGTCCCAGGAGGGACCTGGTTCCAGCAGACATATGTCATCATCAAGGGAGAGTCGCATATCGAGGCTTGTACCTGGACGCGCCCGTGGAACCACTGGCAGGCACAGTTCACACATCCATGGCCGGAGGCGGTGAACTGCACACCCTGCCAGGTATGGTCTCCAGCTGTCCAACAAACACCTGTATAGGGCAGCCACATGGCAGAACTGTGTGCATGCATACCCACACACAATATGAACACACCTAGGGCAACCCCATACCTACACACACCACATCACCACAGCCATATCAGTAACTAAAACCACTCACTCACACACATGGTGTCAAACATATGTCCTAGCCTAGGTCCTGTGCATATGATGATACCTGTGCCACATCCCTGTCATCCATAACAACGATGCAGGGATAGGCTAATATGGTTCTGATGCACACAGTGACTGTGCTACTATGTACCAATGTACTGCTGTGTAACATGTTGTCAGCAGTAATGTTTAATGCTTACATGTCAGATAGTATAGCTGTCCAGCCATGATGCATTACAGCTGTTAGTAACACTGAGTGATTGTGGTCTCCAGAAGCTATCCATTTGTGTTGTAGGTGTCTATGTGTCAGCAGGAGGATGGTCTGCTGTCATATCTCACAAGGGGTATGGCACTTTGGTGACACCATGGCTGTGCCATATCCTGGGTACAGTTGAACACATGTCACAACTCTGTATAACAGTTACTGCCTGTGCCACATGGCCTATAGTTCTGGGGGTGGTGTGTACAGGTGAGTGCATGGTGGCTGCTGTTAGCAGCCCTTCTACAGTGAACAACGGTAGTTGTTCTGGGTGGTACACACCACATGCTTATGTATAACACACACAGAGGCATAGGTACTGATGCTCTACACAGAGAATACTGTACACATGGATGTATGTACCTGTGAAAGGAACCCATCATAGCCTATGTAATTCCACCAAGCCAGACTATGCAGAACAACACATTGTGGAATAAGCAGTCCACTAGTTTGAGGTCAGTGATGATGGTACTGGCAAGGTATATGTCCCCTTCCCCAATGTAGTGCAATCCTCAACACAGTAAACATATGAGTGCTGGTGTGGGGGTTACACCCCTACCCTTTGGAGGGTGAGAGGTGCTGTAGAACCACAGATAATGTGATAGACAAATACATAACCTGTTAATATGAACTGCACAGTATTACGGCCAGCTACATGGCGGGATACACTAAACAATAACCTCAATGATGTTGGCTGTGTCCACAACAGCCACACCCAGCTATATATACCAACCACAGTATTGCTGCACACCTATATAGTGGGGAAAGGCCATTTACACAGCTAACAGTAGTTGTGATGGAATGTATGTCCACAGGATGATACCTGTGACATGTTAGCATATGTCATACAGTTCTTGGACAGATGACCCCCTGGGACATGTATATTCTGCAACCTGAAGTAGATCCCTCTACATACACGCACACTCTTACTTGGCAACACTGGGACTAGACCCCTACCTAGGTATGTAGTGCTACTGATATGTGTGGCTTTAATTGAACACACCACACAGCTTTTAGGATGAGGTGTTTTCCAGGTTGCATGTTACATGCAGAACATCCCCAGGCATGTACAGTATGGTAATGGGGGATGTAATGGTTGTATATGGACAGTACATAGTGTGACATACCGTCATATACACATTGACAAAGACATAACAGTCAGTCACCATCCGAGAGACCTAGGCCTATCAGTGCTAACTACCTTGTCAGTGTGTCCAGTGTGTTACAGGTAGGTTGCACACAGCACATGCATAACTGGGCTGGATAGTGTTATTAGTTACCTGTATGGTTGATGGTGACAGTGGTCACCATACAGTGGTACATGGAACTTGTACCGGGTGGTACCATGGTGTAATGACAGTATACCCAGCAACCACACCCCACTGTGGATATTGTATGCACTGGAACCCATGATGACACTCTGACATACCAACCATCACACATTGACCAGGACTGCAATACAACCCCTTGTCCATGCCAAGAGTGCTACTACAGGTATATGCATGTAATGCACATGCCA